>NC_056725.1:1161082560-1161382560 GCF_019279795.1 Protopterus annectens | reverse complement strand
AAACTGATGCACATATCTATATGTATAGGGTTAGCATGACCTAAGTTTTATTATCTGGCATCACCCTTGCATGGCCATGACCACTCAAAGACATAAAAAGTAACTGTATCAGAGAAGGAGTGGTGGTTCCCCCAATCCCACAGTGTCATACCTAGCAGTCTGCTGACCACATACGTTCAAAGGTTCAGAGGTATGTACTAGGCTAGTGACCACAAGGGCTTTTATAAGCCTAACCATGTAACCCAACCCAAATGCATGCCCTGGTAACATGTGCATCTTAAATGGGGGTATGTTAGTTAGTAGGTTGCTAAAAAGTTATGCGGTGAATGGTATGTTAGTTAGGGAATGTTTACTGTCAGCCTCCATATATAAGAGGCATTGAGGGCAGCCAGGGGATGAATTTGAGATTTCCCAACTTTAGGTCAAGGTTACATTTGAATAGGGTCAGAGATGGACTCTGCTCCACGTAGATGGGGAGCCTATTCCAGAGCATGGGGAATCCTTTGAGTGACATATCAAACTCACCAGCATGTTCTATTTATGTTGCAAGCAAAGTTCAAGTCACTAGATCTAGTATTTCTGGTGCTGCTCATTTTGCTGATGTGCAAAAGCTCCATCAGGGCTAGACCTAAGGATGCTTTATATGCCAAGCAAGATTGCCTCTCAACAACATGTAGGATACTGAGTATAGAGACAGGGCTCTAAGGCAGTCTGTAAAGGACAGTGTGTTAATATCCTGGATTCCCTTAGTGGAACTTTTGTGTGTGTTCCAACTGTTGCATATGCTAGTCAGATACATGCCGAAGAAAGCATTGTACTCAAAGATAGGTCTAGTAAGGGACAAGTAAAGTGGTACTATAACTTCATTAGACATGGATGCCACACCCACTTATAAGTTGGATGACATAAAATGATTTTCTTACTACCTTGGCTATGTGTTGGTCAAAGGCCAAATTGATGTCTACATGTGTTCCCATATCACTAATCAGTAATTTGCCTGGATATACATTTTCTTGAAAGGCACTATAATGAACTTCTTTGCACTGTGTTTTAATCCATGGCTTTGGCACCAGTCATTTTCTATGTTAGACTCTCTTGCAGGATGTTAATGTCATGGGGGAGATTTTTGATAGCTTTCAATTCACAGTCATCTGTGAACTTGGTGAGCCAGAGGCCCTTGACATTAGACTTGACCTCCAAGAAGTAGATGTCAAACAGAAGTGGCCCAATGCAGATACCTGTGGTACTCCACTGGTGACCTGACCTATGGTACTCCACTGGTGACATGCCTCTTGGTGGAGGTGGTTTCACCATTCCTGACTTCTTGGGTTCTATCTATGAGCCAGCTGGCAATCCAGTGAGTTATGTAGGGATTTATGCCTAGTTTGATGAGTTTGTCCACAATACCTGAGTGAGGCATTGTGTTGAATGTCTTAACCAGGTTCAGATAGGTGGTATGCACCATTTTTCCTTCATCCATTGCCTTGGTTACCTTCTCAAAGAAGTTTACCAGGTTATGTAGACCTGACCTTCCTTTGACTAAACCAAACTGGGATGGGTCCAGTGTCTGCAGGTTTCCAATGTCTTTGTTGATCATTTTCAAGATAATTCATTCTATGGCTTTGCATATTAGACTTGTCAGACTAATGAGTCTGCAGTTTCCAGAGTCAGTTGATGGTCCACCCTTGTGAAGGGAGAAAACCATTGCATCCTCCATTCACTTGGTATGTAGCCTGTTTTGAGATGGTTGTCAAAAAGTGACTGAAGTGGTCCTGATAGATCATGTTTCAGTCTATTTAGGAGGTATCCTGGGATACTGTTGGGCCACATTGAGGCTTTGTTTACAAATGTAGTTTGCTTTAGAATTAGTTTTGTTGTGTTTTGCAAGCTGCTTTTATTTTGAATGAGACAGCTTTGTGGCCCAATCTCACCAGTGAGGACAGAACATGGGGGACATTGCAGTGCTCTCCCATATTGGTGAGAACAAGTTCCAGTATGTTTGAACCTCTGATTGAAGTGTACACTAATTGGTCAAGGGCTTATGTTAATAAAGTCCAAGAAACACTGACCTTGGTGGTTGGTGGCAGTGTATGTTTCCCAGTCTGTAGAGGGATAGTTAAAGTTTCCCATGAATAGAGTGTTTGGTTGGAAGGGGGTGCCTCCAGTAGGTCTAGATAAGAGTTGCTGGGTTCTTGAGGCATAGATGGTGACCTATAGCTGGCTATTATATGGTAAGGGACTCTTTCTAAGGTGATTTGCACAGGGGATGATCTCCAGGATATCATCCTGTTTAACGTGCCTTGAGATATACTTGTTACTAATGAACATTGAGACATCTCCACCTTTAGTATCTAAATGTATTAAAGACACTGTAGCCTTGCACTGCCAGAGTATCGTCTGTGGCTTTAAATCATGTCTTGATAAAGGCACAGATGTCTATATTATCCAGAGTGAGGAGAGTGTGGAGTTTCTTGTTAGGGCTCCTAGCACAGAGTAGGAGCACCTTTAAATTCGATTGAGTTTTATTTGCTATTGGTATTGCCTAAAAAGGCTCAGAGGGGGTGAATAAAATTTTAACCAAAATCCATAAGGCTATGAGGGACAGGTGCATCTTAGGCAAATCAATGTGGTCTGTTGACCATGCCCTTGGAGCCTTCCAGGCTGACAGATATTGAATCCCCCTGGACTGCCAAAAGAAACTAAGCCAATTGTTGAAGCAATCATTTTTTTGTTCATACCATGGTATTAGTACAAGGCACATACCAATCTGAGACACATATTCTGAGAGGTTCATTATGTCTCTCTCGACAGTAATCCAGAGAAGTTTCTCAAGTCACTTACATCCACATGGACTATGATAGAATCATAGTGCAACCTGTGGTGAATGACTTGAGTATGTATGTAACTTGGCAGATTCTGACTCCAGATAAACCACTGACTGTAATCTTTTCCCTGTCTGCTCTGATAAGTTTGGCATCTGTGTCATACAATGAAGTGTCTTAGGAGAAGACTCTTGAGTAGATTGTTTACTTGTCTTATAGGGTTTGTTTTTGGGGGGGTCCATTTAAGTGTAGGCTTATGTGTGGTGTTTGGTATTCTTTTTGGTGTATGCGTTAGAGATTGCTGAGGATAGGTATTGTTGTTTGCAGGCTTAGGATGTCTTTGAGGTTTGGGTATATTGCTTCTTAGTGTCTCAGCATAAGATGGTCTATGTGTGTGGACTCTATGTGTGGTGGATGTAGTGTGTGCTGTGAGGATCCCACCACTCTGCCACCAATATGTGACAACCCCTCTCTGGGCCAGTAATCAAGGAGCCTGAATCCTCACCACTGACACTGGAGAGGGATGTTCACTTGGAATACAAATGGATACACACATTATTTCCAGATGCAGCTCTCTGCACCAAGTACAATTTCCCTTAAGAGCACACAGTGAATGCAGTCAGCCCAGGGTCTGGATTTCTTTATATCTGTCTCCATCCAGGGCCAGTAAGACTCCACACTGGTACAGCTGTAGGGTTAGGTCCCCAGCCGAGTGTCCAAGCCAAGTCCTTCAGCACCCACTCATTGGCAGTGCGTCATGTCCATACTCCAAGTAGCTGATACACACACACACACACACACACACACACACACACACACACACACACACACACACACACACACACACACAGACACACACACACACACACACACACACACACACATACACACACACACACACACACACACACACCTGGGAAAGGCTGGCACAGATTAACCTGCTGTTCCCCCTTCTGCCCAGGGTATAAGCTAGCTATCACTGCCATCAGACACTCCACAATCAGCTACCCTAAGGGTGTCCAATTACGCTGTGCAATATTAATACTAATGCAAATGGTAGTTGTTAACCACAACAGCTAGGCCTTCTGGAATGCCTCACACAGTGTCACTTTCTAAAAGGACCAGTCAGAATAAAAGTTTTAAATATATTTAATAATAAATAATAAAAGAACATGCAAATACTGAATATATATTTACAGTAAACCACAGAGTTCAAAACACAGGAACTATTGAAAATAACATTGATGGACAGACTTAGATAAATATAATCAATATCTAAACTAAGCTTCACTATATTCCTGACTGACTCTAAGAGACTTACTATTCCCTACTTAATAGAGCAAGATAGATGATGTGGTGAATGATCCTTTTTGTTGTCAGGCCCAGGATAGAATACTCAATGCTCAGAGATTTCCCACTTTAATATCTAAAACATAATTACCAAGACAGCTGGCAGAATGACCTCATCTGGTTCACCTGATTGTAGGTTCTCACAGTAACTCCCTTTGAAGCTGAGACAAGAATTTAGCATAGACAGGTAGAATACACATATAAATGTTTATGGCAGTGCCCTGGAGCCATGAAGCAATCACAGTACTTCCCCTCTTCTTTACTGAAGATAATAAACAATGGCTTCTTCCAGACCTACCATCCATGGCCCTAGTCATAACTGCGAGATGTTAATGGTTTAACAGCACATTTATATTTCCCTTATTTTTCTTAAAGTAAGCTAGCTGGTTACCATTGCTCTTCCAGAGTCCTTTGCTAATATATACATAAGGTTTTAATACAGTTGTAGCATAAACATCTGTACAAGTCAGTTTGGTATTCAAATGCCATACAGCTCCAATACACTTGTAACACAAGCATCTTGTACACATCAGTTTGATATTCAAAGGATATCATCCTTTACAAAACTCCAGCTAGCTATGCTGGCACTTGCACATATTATCACATCTCTCCCCACTTTGAAGACTGAAGCTAGTTTTTCAAGTGACCCTTGAGAAATAGGGTCTATATTAGATCAGCGAACGCTTAAAAAAGCGAACGCTGATTGATCAAACTTATTTAAGTGAATGTTTAAAATATCGAAGCAACAGAAACCCGAATTATTTCCTAGGGAAAGAATTTGGTTGTCTGTTTCTGTTGCTTCGGTATTTTCAGTGCTGTGGTGGAAAGTTATGGGTCGGATTCAGGTAAGTGTCCGATTGTGTGGATGTGAGTGTTAGGGTGGGTTAGGTGAGTTAGGGTTAGGGTGCGGGTTAGGTATGTGTGCAATTGTGTGGACGTGAGGGTTAGGGCGGGTTAGGTGAGTTAGGGTTACGGAGCGGGTGAGGTGAATGTGTGATAGTGACGGACCTTAGGGTTAGGGTTTGGGTTAAGGTAAGTCGATAGTTAGTGGTGTGTGTATAGTTTAGTGTAGGGTTAGGTGTCAAATTTTAGGTGTATGTGTGTGGATTGCTGTTTGTGTGGTGTGCTTGTGTTGTGTGTATGTGTTTTGGATCAGCAATTTTTTTCCCTAGGAAAAAAATCACTGATCTGACAGTTCGAGATTGTAAGCTTTCGCTTACATAAGTTCGATCAATCAGCGTTCACTTTTTTTAAGCATTCGCTGATCTAATATAGACCTGAGAAATGTAGCTTGAGAGAAATAAGCTTATTTGGGAATATGATATCCTGTTCCCTGTCTTGAGAACCCATCTGCATTGGCATTGCTGACCCAACTATGGTGTTGTACTGTCATGTCATATGCCTGCAGTCTTAAGCTCCACCTTAATAACTTAGCATTTTGCTGGCTGGCTCTATGTGGCCATGTTAAGGGATTGTGGTCTGTAACTACAATTAATTTCCTTCCATAAAGATAAGGCTGAAGTTTCTGTAGTGCCCATGCTATTGCTAGACATTCCTTTTCTACAGCTGCATAACATTCCTCCCTGGGTTGGAGTCTATGGCTGAGATATACAACTGGATGTTCTTTTCCCTCTGAGGAAACCTGGCTAAGTACAGCCCCAACCCCATGGCTTGAAGCATCCACCTGCACAACAAATTATTTGCTGTAATCTGGACTCGCTAACACAGGGTGTCTTCCCAAAGCTCCTTTTAGCTTGTAGAATGCCTGCTCCTTATCTGGCCTGTTTTTCCTCATCATGTCTGTGAGACGAGCAACTATTGTACTATAATTGGGGACAAATGTTCTATACTACTCCACTGTCCCTAAGAATGCCCTCACCTGCTTTTTGGTACCAGGGACAGGCCATGCCTGAATGGCTTCCACTTTGGCAGATTCTGGCATGAACTTACCACTCCCCACTCTGTGGCCCAGGTAGGAGACCTCTGCCATACCCACCTGACATTTATTGGGCTTAATGATCAGCCCTACCCTTTGCAATCTGCCCAGCACCTCCCTGACATGGCAAACATCCTCTTGCCAGGAATGGCTGTAGATAACAATATCATCCAGGTAAGCAAGGGCATAATCTCCTGCTTCTGTTCGGATACAATCTACTAGCCTATGGAAAGTCATTGGGGCATTTTTCATCCCAAAGGGCATCTTCGTGAACTCATACAATCTGAAAGGAGTCACAAAGGCTGACATCTCTATAGCGTTGGGAGTCAAGGGACCTGGCAGTAGCCCTTGGTCAGATCAATAGTGGTCAGATACTTAGCCCCCCCCACCCAGCTTCTCTAAGGCTTTATCTGTCCTAGGTATGTGGTAAGAATCTGATTCTGTGTGACTATTTAGTCTTCTGTAGATGACAAACAACCTGGTGCCTCCATCCTTCTTTGGTACTAGCACCTCTGGGGAGGCCCAGGGACTGCTGGACTCCTGGATTATTCCCAGTTCCAACATTTCCTGTATCTCCTCCTTCAGAGACTGTTTGACTCACTCAGGTACCCTGTAAGGGGCCTGCTTGATACGTCTTTGGGGTCTTGTATCCACATGGTGCTGCACCAAGTGCATGCACCCTGGTTTTCCAGTGAACATGTCCCCTAACTGCTGTAACACTGCTCAGATTTCTCAAACCTGGGTAGGGTATAGCTGCTGGGACATTGCTACCCCTTCCACTGAGATGTCAGTCTGAGCCTCACTGAGGAAATCAGTCACCAGATCCCCCTCAGATCCTCCTGATATCCACTGCAAATAATTAGCACAATGGCCTCCCTATCATATTAAGGCTTCATCATGTTAACATGGTACAGTTAGTGCCTTTGCCTCCTGCCTACAGTTTTACCATGTAGTTAACATCACTGACATTAGTTACCACTTTGAAGGGTCCCTCCCAAGCTGCCTGGAGCTTGTTGTGTTTGACAGGAATGAGAACCATTAAAAAAAACACAAGTTGAAACACACGAGTCAAGGCACACTTCCAGTGGGTTTTATTGTAGCTCCACAAACTTAGCGCTTTCACTATCCACTAATGGCATTATCAGAGTTAGTGGAAACCATACTCATACATTATTTATATAAACTTCAATTACTCGACCTCCAATAAAAAACACACATCATCTTAAAGGTACATCCCTAAATAGCACATTTAAACTAATGCCGTCATCACATAGTAAAAATAACATTCATAAATGTTCCTGCCAAAATAAAAACTCTGTAAGGTACATTCAAATATAAAAAAACATTCATATAAAATATTGTGGTGGGGTTCCGGCATGTAGCTCGCAAGACATTTCCCTGCGAGCTACATCGCCAAAACCAATTGGCTGCAGCAGCAATTTGCCGTAGAGCAATATGGCTGAAAAGCATAGCCACTGCAGCTGTACACTATGCAAAGTAATTCTATAACTGGTGGCGATCCTTACAGGCAGCTGCCTGGCTGTATTCTAGCAGGGACGGCCGTACTAGATATGTACCACATTCTGTATTTTCATGTAAGGAATGCATTTATTGTATTATTTATTTATTTTATTGTCAGACGTCTAACAATTGGTTTCGGCGATGTAGCTCGCAGGGAAATGTCTTGCGAGCTACATGCCTGAACCCATTGTGGTGCATATTGCAAATAAATGATATTTATACAATCACAGTTTGTTAGCTCTTTGTTTCAAAACAGGCCTCATAGATATATGGCCATTTAGACCAGGTGGACTTTTGGAATACAAATGGCAGGTTATCTTAAACATAATTTCTCTACCCGGTCTAAATGACCATATATCTGTGAGGCTGGATTTGAAACAAAGAGCTAACAAACTGTGATTGTATAAATATGATAGTCATTTATTTGTAATATGCACCACAATATTTTATATGAATGTTCTTTTTATATTTGAATGTACCTTACAGAGTTTTTATTTTGACAGGAACATTTATGAATGTCATTTTTACTATGTGATGACGGCATTGGTTTAAATGTGTTATTTAGGGATTACCTTTAAGATGATGATGTGTGTTTTTTATTGGAGGTTGAGTAATTGAAGTATATATAAATAATGTATGAGTATGGTTTCCACTAACTCTGATGATGCCATTAGTGGATGGTGAAAGCGCTAAGTTTGTGGAGCTACAATAAAACCCACTGGAAGTGTGCCTTGGCTCGTGTTTTTCAACTTGTGTTTTTTTTTACTAGTTTATTCACCCTTTGGGCGATTTGTTTTGTGTTCATGATTGTTTGGTTGAATTCTGACTCAGCCACATCTCTGGTGTGTTATCTGGTATTTAAATTTCGTTTTAACTTAATATGGAAGCAGCCGCTGTTGAACTAACTGCTTCCGTTAAGAAATTAACGGCTTTATTCAACCATAAAGACATCCTACTTACATCACAGGTGACGTTGACTGATTCGCAGGTTGAGATCTTCACTCTGCATTCACCACCGGCCCACGAGGAGGTGAACAACGTAAATAATGAAGGCAACGCTGTCGGTGGGGGTACGTGTACCACTAGCAAGGATATCCAGCAATGGCTTCAGGTACCAGAATTGGACTTCTTGGTCTCGAATGAGGAGGCAAGAAGTACGTTAACTGTTAAAATAGCAACGAAGCTGCAAAAAAAACCAAACCTTCCAAAAAAGCAGCAAGCAAGCAGGAAACAACCACGGGGAGTATGCCAAGATCACTATAACGCACTGGAAACCACTGAAAACAGCACAAATCCGAAATGAACTGCACAGGGAAAATATTTATTTAACGTCTCACAACAAACACATTTTCGTTGCCCATGCAACTTCCTCAGAATACAAGTCAATCATACATATCCTGATATATATATATATATATACAACATGTAATAAGGTAATAGAATAATTGATAAATTACCTAATAAATCTTAAAGAAATAGATGAAAACTCTTAAACTACCAAGACATAAATAGTTTAACCATAATATATTCTGTTAAATCTTAATAAAATTAATAAAAATTGTATATACATAATTTTATCCTAGATTGGTTTAAAACAATTTAAAACACAATAAAATATTATTCCATTGTGTTTAATCATTAAGATATGAAAACACAGTGAGAATATTAAAAATATATATATGTATAATGTATAGTGTATATTTTATTCATTCACAATATATATATACACAATAAGTGAAATGTATATAATAATAATACACCAATTCCTTGAAAACTTCCTTATATTCCATTACAATAATTCTGCTCTGAGCTTCAAGTAGGGCATAATGGAAATGAGGTCATTAAGACCCGGGGCCTTGTTGGAAGCCAACAATATCTGCCAGCATGTCTCCCTGTGTGATAACCTGGCTTCCCAATGTCCCCCCCTGGAATTTTTTTATATTGATTCCAACACATAGAACATAAAGAAGGCGGATTGGCACACCAAAGTATGCTTGTAAAGTGCATTTGTGCTACTTTGCTTCTGGATCTCATAATAATGTTCATATATGCGTCTCTTTAGCTGTCTTTCGGTCTTGCCTACATAAAATGCTGGGCAAGACCTGCAGACAGCCAAATAGACTAAGCCTGCAGAGTTACAATTATAGTATTTCTGTGAATAAATCTTCCTGTTCCTACTTTCCAAATATAGATGTTCCTGATTAATAACATATTTACACTGTTTGCAATGCCCACAACGGAAAGTACCCTTTCTGGGTTGGTTGGAAGTACTTGCATGAGTATTTTGTTCCAAAAGGTTTTTAATATTGAGTCCTCTTTTGTAAACAATATTACATGTCATATCCTTAAGGTTGTTCAAATCTGTAAAATCCTGAAAGGTCTCCATTTCTTTCTGAATAATGTACCTAATATGTCCTGCATCTTCACTAAAAGCAGTGACAAATGTCAAGTTAGAACTTGTAAAATTAGAAGTAGAAGGAAAACTTTCCGTACGTATATCAGTAGGCCCCTTTCCCAAAATGGGAAAAAATCTAGTGCCCCTAGCTTGACTGACCTCTTCCCGAACCGATTTTATCAGAGATATGGGATATCCCCTATCCACAAACAACAAACTCAGTTTTTCACATTCAATACTGAAATATTGGTCTTCCGAGGTCATACGTGAAACCCTAACAAATTGTCCCTTAACGATAGACCTTTTTTGAAATTTGGGGTGGGAACTAGAATAATGCAAATAGCTGTTAGCAAATGAAGGCTTTCTGTATACACAGGACCCAAAGCAGTTAATATGTTTATAGAGGGTTACATCTAAATAATGAACCTCATCAACTGAAATTTGATACGTAAATTTCAAAAATTCAATAGTAGAATGTAGGTAGTTGACAAATTCTTCTATACTTTGCTTTGGTCCTGTCCAGAAAATACAAATATCATCCAGAAATCGAGTGTAATGAATCCATGACTTGGAATACTCACTTTGTAGGACAAATTTATTTTCCCATACAGACAAAATCATGTCTGCATAGGTCGGAGCACAATTGGCCCCCATAGAAACACCCGATATCTGTTGAAAATATTCCCCACCAAAATACACATAGTTATATTTAAGAACCAGTTCCAATAAGTGCATAACCAATACCACGTCATTGTTAGTAACGCCTGTACATGCCCACAAGGCCTCTTCCATCCAGGCCAATCCTATACTAGAAGGAATGACCGAAAAAAGATCTACCACGTCTATGGTCACAAACAATAGGTCAGGTCTATACAAATCACTGGTAATCCCACATAAAAATTCCCATGAATCTTTTAGGAGATGTTGTTGCTTGCCCCATAGCTGCTTTAATTTCCAATCCAAAAATTTGGAAAGGTTGTGGGTTTTTGAACCCTGAGCAGCCACAATAGGCCTCAAAGGGGGGTCCATGACATTTTTGTGAATTTTAGGCACTCCAAAGATAGTGGGAACTTTGGGATGTGAGTTGTTAAGAAAAGAATAAAGATCCTGCTCTATTATCTCCTGATCCCGGAGATCCTTAATGGCCATATCAATCTTCTTATATGACATGTGTACCTCATTTAAAGAAACAGTAGTGTATTTGGTCGTATCATTTAATAAATCATGCATTTTTGCCTCATACATCATCTGTTCCATAATGACCGTACCACCCCCTTTGTCGGGTTCCATTACCCGAACAGATGTATCACAACATAGCTCAGTAAGAAGGGCATTCTCTGCCTGTGTAAGATTAGAATGATTTTGAAACCTCCCCACTTTGCTCCGTATCATGTGTACAATCCTATTTTCTAAGTTGCTGATTTGCGGATGTAGTGGAGGGTTGTAGGTGCTAGATTTTCTAAGCATAAGGCAAGGGGCCATGTTGGTAGATCCAAGTATGTGCTGGAGATTGAGCTTATGCATAAAAAGTTTGACATCAAGAATGGTGTTAACCATATTGTACTTTCTGCTAGGTACAAATTTAAAGCCCTTCGTAAATAAGGAAAACCAAAGTTCAGTAATGGCAACATCACTATAATTGTAAATATGGTATCCATTAAGTGTATGTTTAGAATAATTTCCAAGGGCAGTAACCTCGATATTCCCATACTTTACCATTCCTGATTCTGATCCCTTCTCCACCCCCTGTTTTTGGCCCCCCCCAACAGCCTGAGGAGAACGGGGTGCTGGATAATGCTGTTGACCCTGCTGCTTGTGAGCCTGCTGGCGAAGACGTTCTGATCTCCTGGGTAAAAAATCAGGATCAGAATATGCCTCATCATCAAATGGGTGTAATGGTGGGGGGGACGAAAACTCCTGTCCAGGGGACTGTATATCTCGTGTGTTGGTGGTATCTCTGTAACCCTGCTGATATGGTATACCACCCCTAGAATTAGGTGGATTGGGATACTGCCTACCTTCCTGGTATTCCCTGATGTCTCTATTAAGCTTCCTATATTTTCGATTAAGCACTGTATTACACTGCTGGTCTACTTGTGTCCTTAGTGCATAGTATTTGCGTTTTTCAGAGTCAATGGTAAACTTTAAATCTGAGGTAACATTTTCATTCAGTTTGAAAATCTCTAATTGTAAAGCTTTGATTTCTGCATCATTTCTTTTAATAATGGCTCTGACAATACCAAAGCCACATTCATCAAAAGTCTTAATCAATTCAGAGTGAAAATCACTCCCACAAATAACATTATTAGGAAATTTATGTACACGCAAACCCTTTGGTACAATCTGTTTCTTAAGACATTCATGTAAATATAAATTATCTAGCTCTAATGTCTTGTACCTGAATAATTTATGTTCAAGAGTCCGCATATTGTCAGCAAAAGAAATGCCACCATTGAGATGATTTTCATAGTTCTCATTATATTGAAAAACGGGTTGATGTTTAACCCAGTCAGAAAATGTTGAAGCTGGATGTACCACAGGATCCGGCTGAGAATGTCCAGAGCCATTGGAAACACTGTCATGAGCCTCCCGAAAAACGGCAGGAGTTTTTAGAAAGTTGGTAGATTCCACATTGTCAGTAACTTCCGAGTGACTAGGTATGTCTTTTGAAGTACCTGGTTGAAAAGAACCCGCCGTGCGCGGTTTAAGGACTTTCAAAAGTTCACGTTGTTCAACTATTACTGACTGTAGTCCTTGACTCAGCGGTGTAAGAAGTTGGACTAGCAAGGTGAGTTGGCCCGTGAGTTAACTTAACGTTAACTGTTAAACAACAACTTGAACACTTTTAGGGCATTTGTCATAAATTCATAGGGTTGCAGCTGGATAATGCTTTTTTATCAAACTCCGTGGCACTAAAGCAAGTGCCAAAAGGACTCAGAGTCTGGAAAGTTCCTAACGGCATTGACAGGGGGTCTCAGGCCTACAAAAAACTGGTCGATTTGTTTGATGGGACTGGTCTTGAAATGTTGGACATTATCATAAAAAACAATCAAAGTAAGTTAAAATACTTGAAAATGAAATAGTTTCCCTCAACGAAAGTATTGTTAGTGATTTATTATTTTTCAACATGTCAAAAGTTATCAAACAGTTTTGACTAATATATAAAAATATGTAGAGAAAAGTATGAAGGTTAAGATCAAAAAATTATCTAGGGACATGTGTGAATATAAGAACAACACTGCACTATGTTTTCGGTAACAATAATGTTGAAGGGAACAATGTACTTACTAAGGGTGGGGGGGTGAACAGACTTACATAAAAATGCTGATTTTGACCGTAATGACTCTGAATACATAGTAAATGATTTGGGCAATGAACAGCAACGTTTTTTAGACTGGTTTCCACAGTTGAGGAGATCAGAGCATCAACAGAACAAAAGGGAAGGGGCCCAACGAAATCAGCGTCATGACACATAACAAAAGCAACAACCACAGCAATGGAGGAACAGCCACCGGAAGAAAGGCCAGTGGTTCAACAACAGGAGGAGATATTGACTTTAACAAATGATGACTGTTTGTCCGAGGGCTGTATAATTGACTATGAACTTGCTCATTAATTTTTTCATTCGGAAAGCCGGAAAGTGATATCAGTGTGTAAAGTTACCAAAAAATCTGGATTTACTATTTATAACTTTAGTGTCCTGGATGTTAAAGAAGCTTATCGTGATCTTTTGTGTAAGGATTTCACATTTGTTCCACATTTTAATTTGAATATTGTTGATGTATATACAAGTGTGAGATTGTATACTAGGCAGTTAAACTTGGCTCTATTTTTCAAAGACCAAAATGGTCAGAATAACATTAAAACACCAGTTGTGCTTACTAGAAAAGGCTTGTTCATTCCTCCGATACATAGAGATGTTTTGTTGTTTGAGAAATTGTGTTTTAAAGGCATTAGAAATGTAATTAATGTGAGGCATTATACCTGCCATTTTGATAACCTCACTAGGGATGAAAGGAAGGCTTTATTTGAATTGGCCAACAATACTGCACTTAGATTTATGAAGTCTGATAAGGGGGGAGGGTCGTCATTATGTCACAATTTGATTATACAGCTAAAATGCAAGACATTCTTGATGACCCCACCACCTATCGGAGGGTATCCACCAATTAACTTAATATAGCCTATCGAAAGACAGATTTATTTTTGTTGGATGCCCTATACCAAGGAGCCATACAAGAGAATGAGTTTAATTTTTTGAATGTGGAACATCCAGTCACACCTGCTGTGTTTGGAATTCCCAAAATTCATGAAAATTTGAATGATCCACCATTTCGAGCTATTGTGTCATCTAGAGGCTCAAAGACAGAGCCGATGGCTGCTTATGTGGACAAGGATATATCGCGGGTGGTGACTGGAGTTCCACATATTTTGAAAGATTCTTGGTATTGTCTCAAAAGGTTAAGTACCTTGAGTAGGGATGACAATGATTGGACATTCCTTACCACTGATGTGATTAATCTTTTTATGGTTATACCACTTGAGGAGGGTATTAAGTATTTTAGAAAGAGTTTAGTTGAAAGAGGAAAGTTTTGTGGTGGTAAAGTAAATATGATGGTAGCACTTATGGAAATGGTGCTGAATAATAACTATTTGAGTTTTGAAGGAGAAATTTACCACCAAATTTCGGGAGTAGCAATGAGGGCAAAATGTGCCCCCGGATTTGCTAATTTAGTTTTGCTGCACTGGGAAAATAAGTTCATTTCCCAATCACCATTTAGAGACAAAATAGCCTTGTATAATTGTTTTTTGGATGATGTATTGGTTCTTTGGAATGGCAACAGGGAATAGGTGTTGCAATTTGTAGAATATTTAAACAACACGACATCCTTCCTAACTTTTACTAGTAAATGGAATAATGAAACCATTGACTTCTTAGATATTAGATTGACCAAAATGTCGGGGGGGGGGGGGGTTGCAGAGTAATGTCTTCAGGATGGAGACTTACAGCAACTCATTACTCCATTACAAGAGTTGTCACCCCCCATTAACGTAGGGGAATTGTGAAAGGGCAAATGGTTAGGTTGTCACAATTTATTAGTGACAACAGTGTTTATAACCAAGAGTTATACACATTGATAGGATTGTTTCGAGATAGGGGATACCCTTTGAAAATGTTAACAACAATACAAAATGAAGTTATCAGTAAAAGAGAAACTTCTTTTACATCCATTTATGGGGAAATAACATTGGATTGGATGAAAGAACTAATATTTTTGATTCTAGAGCTTTAGTTCTGAAATATAACAATCAAACATCCAATCTAATGGAAGTCATTCAAACAGCTTGGGATGTAACATTTGACAAGGAACTGAAGAGAGACTTGGTAATCATCCTAGGGTGATGTTTTCAAGGGGCAGAAATATAAAAGAGTTTTTGGAATCACATAGACCCACATATACATGTTCCAGGATGTATAAATGTGGGACATGTAAGTTTTGTAGATATATAAGTGATGGACCCTATGTCACTGTCCCAGGGTACAATAGAACTATAGCCTGTCCAGGTAGGTGCAGTTGCAATACCCAAAAGGTGGTATATGTAGCAACTTGCACCACCTGTACTGGATTTTATGTTGGGAAAACCATACGTAGATTGAAGAATAGGATATCTGAACACCTTAGGGCTATTAGGGTAAAAGATTTGCATAATGCCTTATATATGCACAGTGTTACTTGTTTAAACTACAAGAAATTGGTATTTTTGGTAATTGATAGGGTTGTTCCCAGTGAAAGAGGTGGGGACGACAACCTAAGGGTTGAACTTTTGGAATACAAATGGTAGGCTATCTTAAACGCAATTTCTCCACCCGGTCTAAATGACCACATATCTATGAGGCCGGTTTTGAAAGAAAGAGCTAACAAACTGTGATTGTATAAATATGATAGCCATTTATTTGTAATATGCACCACAATATTTTATATGAATGTTCTTTTTATATTTGAATGTACCTTACAGAGTTTTTATTTTGGCAGGAACATTTATGAATGTCATTTTTACTATGTGATGACAGCATTGGTTTAAATGTGTTATTTAGGGATGCACCTTTAAGATGATGATGTGATATATAACAATAATTATCCTTTTTCTGTGCTTTTAAACAGTTTTTTGAGTGTATCTGCTTTATTTTCTGAAGAAAATATATATATATACTTGTTTCCTGCCTTTCTAAACTAGTATAGTCCAGTTTTCAGGTTAGTGCTGAATTCAGGACTGTGTTACAAATCTCTGTGTTTGCCCATACCTTACTTGGATAGAAGGAAGTTTCTCTGTTCACCTGTGAGAGAGGGGAACTTTGAGCAGCCTATTCTGTCCCTGGAGGAGTGGTTTCAGGCCAGACATTAGTTTTATTGGCCATTTTGGGCTAATTTCTATCTCTTTCATTTCCCTGCTATAAATACCATATTTGCCCGGTTTTGCACGTCGGGCAGCTCCGGTTAGCTAGAGTAAAACTATTCCCGGCTCCACAAAGTCTCCTCTTTAATTTTTCCCTTCGAACCAGACAAACATTCAACTTAAGCACTCAAGCCATTCATTTCTCAGCCCAGTACTTGCTCAAAACTTATAGCAAGCACTTATAAACCCTAGCATTAGACCCTCCTGTAGTGTACAGAAGGACAAGGCTCTCTATTCGACCTTACCAGCCATCCAATAAAACAGTTCACTGTACCTATCCAGGCATGTCCAAAGGGCAGTTTCAGGTGTACTCTCCAGTCCAGTTGGTGAATCTGGGCATTTTGAGGCAATGTTACAACTGCCTCATGTGCACAGACAACCCCCTCCTTCTACCACCAAACACTAATACATGAGAGAGATGCAGTTATACAGCCAAACTAGAGGCTAAGCTCTCTCAACCCAAGACTGGATCAGACAGTCAAGAGGAGATGGGAAATACTTGCATCACACCACCAGTTTTACATAGACCCATTAAACCAGCACCGGCAAAAAAACACATAAATACACAAAAACATACTCGGAGGCTCTAAATAAAAATTTGCAAAACCAACAGAGACCTCCAAAGCAAATATCCTAGCAACCTCCATCCCCGAACACAAACTATGAAACACATACTTCACAAAACCAGTGTGCCATGCACTCACAGCCCTTAAGGCAAAATAACATACCCAACATACTAGCAATAGGTGACTCTATAGTCAGGCACACTGACGTCCCACTCACTAGGCTGAATACGGAGAAGGTTACTGTTAGCTGCCTGTCGGGTGCCAGGATCCGCCACATAACACAAGCACTCAGGTCACTCCAGAACAAGTACAAATATGACTCTGTCATTGTCCATGTTGGTGTGACTGACCTGAGCTGTACCTCCCTGGACTACATGAAAAGAGACATGGAAGAGCTCTCTGATCATGTAGCCCAGGCCAGTATGACCCTGACCCTGAGCAGCATCCTGCCCTCACCAAGAATGATACTACGGTATAAAGAAAAAATTCTCGATTTCAACAAATGGCTAAGTTTCTGGTGTCATTCAAAGGGGATCCAGTGTCTGTCCACCTGGGATGACATGCTCGACAAGCCACGCTGCTTTGCTAGAGATGGCTTGCACCTGTCACCCTTAGGCTTTTGAATACTTGCCAAGGCTCTTGCCACCCCCATAGTGCCTTTTTTAGGCATGGCTCAAAAGACAAACCCACCACCGTAAATAGCACAAGTAACAAAAAAACTGAGAGTAATGCTACTCAATGCCAGAAGTCTAAATCTCAAAATGCATGGACTCGAGGCACTCCTCAGTATGGAGAAAATCAATATATGTGCAGTAACAGAAACCTGGTTTAAGACTCCAGAGAGCACCCCGCACTACCAGGCTACAACTCATACCATACATTTCGGCCACAGAACCCAAACTGAAATACAAAAGGCGGGGGCGTATCCAAATTCATCAAGGATACCCACACCTCCAGGTTAGTGGCACAGCACGATGCTTCAGAGATCATCCATGTGCAACTAACAATGGGCAAAACTGCAATTCAAATTGTAGCTTGCTACAGATTACCCACCATGTCCCAGAACCCCCATTCCGCGTTTCTTGAAAAACTGGGAAACATAAAGGTCCTACCAAACACCCTAATATTGGGTGATTTCAATTACCCAAACATTAACTGGGAGAACTACTCAAGTACTAACTCCCTTGCTCAACTTTTCCTAGAATTTATAAACTCAAACACCCTGGTTCAACTGGTCAACACTCCCACCAGAGGTGACAACATATTGGACCTGGTCATCACCAACATGGGAGACCGGTGTTCCACACCAGAGGTCAACCCTTCGCTGGTTAGATCTGACCATAAACAAATCAGTTTGGATATCCATATTCCGCCCCCACCCCCGGACAAGAAATCCACCATGAAAAACTTTTCAAAAGCAAAAATCATGTTACTTAAGACCGAGGTGGAAAGTTTCAAAGCCCCATGCTGAAGGATAACACTATCCAAGCTGCAAAATCCTTTACTAATGCATTCTACAGGCAGCTACAAGAATGCATGGATCATGCCATCCCAAGCAAAACCAAGACTCACTCCTCCAAGAAAAGGAAACCAGTCAGGTGGACTCCTGCCATAAACATGCTATACAATAGAAGGAGGAAACTAGTACAGAAAAAAGTAAAATCCCAAGAAGGGAAGACATCCCTGATCAGTATCAGCAAGAAACTACGTTCCCTCATAAAATCATCCAAGGAGAGCTTTGAAAGAAAAATTGCCAAGGACTCCAAAGATAACCACAAGGCATTTTTTAGCTATGTCAAGAATCTAAGTGGCAATGCTCAGATCTGCTCGGAGTTAGTACAGAATGGCACAAAATACACTGAACCAACCAATATCGCCAACATCCTGGCAGACAGGTTCAGCGCAAACTTCACCCCCCTCTCACCCCCAAAAGGGCCCATAACCATACCAGAAAAATGTAGAGTCCCTGAAATCACAGACACTCAGGTTAAAACAGCCCTCTCCAAAGCCAAAAACTCAGCATCAATGGGACCGGACAGTGTACCAGGCTGCATCCTACACGAGCTCAAAAACAAACTAATCCCTCACCTAAACACACTGTTCAAACTCAGCCTCTCCACAGGCTACATACCCATACAGTGGCGCACAGCAACGGTTATTCCATTCCACAAAGGTGGAGCCACAACAGACCCTAGGAACTGGTGGAGCCACAACAGACCCTGGGAACTATCGCCCTATAAGCCTGACTAGCTTGGTCTGCAAGGCTATGGAGCGCATCATCATGGAACTCATTAACAGAGACATTGGGAACCTCCAAACACTGGACCCTACCCAGTTTGGCTTTGTTAAAGGCAGATCATGCCTCCTAAACCTGATGGACATCTTTGAGACAGTTACTAAGGCTATAGATGAATGAAAGGTGGTACACACAGCCTACCTAGACCTTGCTAAGGCCTTCGATACCATTCCCCATTCTGGTGTTATAGACAAGCTCTCCAGCCTGAACATAAACCCCTACGTCACAAGATGGGTTGCCAACTGACTCATGTACAGAACCTGCATGGTGACAGTTGCGGGAGCTAGGTCTATCTCTAAACTGGTTACAAGTGGTGTTCCCCAGGGCTCAGTCCTAGGACCCCTCCTGTTCAGCATACATTTCTCAGAGGTACAGGCACGCACAGGAGGACTATGGCTGACCAAGTTCGCAGACGACTGCAAACTAGGGGCTATAATTGACTCTCCGGCTGACACAGACATCCTCTAAAAGGGTCTCACTGAGAAGGATACCTGGTGTCAAAATCATGGCCTCAAGCTAAATGCCAAAAAGTGCATAGTCATCTCCTTTGGAAAAAACAAAGTACCCACAAACTACCACATAGGTGGCAGTCCCCTAAATACAGAAGATGCAATAAGGAATCTGGGGACCCAAGTAGATAGTAATCTCACCTTTGATAATCACATTGCCAAAGTGGTTAGAAAATCCTTCTACGTGGCCCACCTAATCACAAAAGGGTTCACATCCAGATCAAAAGAGGTCATTGTGCCCCTCTACTCATCACTCATCAGACTCATCTTAGAGTACAACACCCCATTTGGGATGTACCTTACAAGACATCTGCAACAGCTGGAAAGACCACAGACGTACTTCACCAAGAGAATCACTGGCCTCAAGCAGATGTCCTATGCAGCTCGACTGAAGAAACTGCAGTTGTACTCGGTTGGATACCGCCTACTCAGAGGTGATCTCTGCCTGACATACAAGGCCATGTCCAACCCAGAATTGATGGACATGCTCCACCTAAAGAAACCTTTTCCCCTCGAGCCACATGCTCTAGGGATCTAAACCTCACCACAACAATAAATAGGACGTGTTGGAGGGATATATTCCTGTCCCAGAGACTTCCCATGCTTTGGAACAAGATCCCAATCTACATTAGGCAGAGCTCCTCGCTAACACTCTTCAAAAGAAACCTTGACGAGTGGGTGGGAAACAGAAAGTTTACCTCGGGGCTCACTTCAGTGGCTGTGTTGGACAGAGGCACAGGGAACTAATCTAAGGGGGGTGGCGAAAGCCCACACATTCTGGCTAGGCTTATAAATGCCTTCGGGCAGATAGCCTACTACCCACCTATGAACCTATGAACCTATGTGTGTTTTTTATTGGAGGTTGAGTAACTGAAGCGTATAAAATAATGTATGAGTATGTTTTCCACTAATTCTGATGATGCCATTAGTGGATGGTGAAAGCGCTAAGTCTTTTGTGGAGCTACAATAAAACCCACTGGAAGTGTGCGTTGGCTCGTGTTTTTCAACTTGTGTTTTTTTACTAGTTTATTCATCCTTTGGGTGATTTGTTTTGTGTTCGTGATTGTTCGGAGGAATGAGAACCATCACCTGCTATCCCACAGCATATTCTGGCGCGAGGATTCCTGTCTATTCTTGACCTTTTTCTGTTACTGGGTTCCTGCCAGGTTCCCTGGGCCAAGCCCATGAACTCCCTGAGCCTTATCCTGAGATTTAGGACATATGCTATAATAGACTCTATGTGGGATTCACACTCACCCTCTCACTCATCATGAATCAAATCTAAAGCACCCCTCACCCTATGCCCATACAGGAACAGAAAAGGTGAAAAAACTGTGGATTCCTGGAGCAGCTCCCTGTATGCAAACAGCAGATGTGGCAAATATTTGTCCCACTTTCTCTTAAACTGGTATGCAAATGCCTGTAGCATGGTCTTTAGTGCAGAGTTTAACCTCTCCACAAAACCATTAGTCTGGGGGTGGTCTGTAAGTGCTTCACCACACAGCACTCCCACAGACAAGCCAGCAGCTCTGACATGACATTGTCACCTCTGTCAGTCAGTATTTCATTTGGGATACCCACCCTGCTGAAAATCTCTAGCAAAGCATTTGCCACCTTACCTACCTCGATGGAGGACAGAGCCACCACCTCAGGGTATCTAGTAGCATGATCTACTACCACTAGGACATACTTCTTCTCTGTAGAACTTGGGATACTCAAAGGCTTCACAATATGCAAAGCTACCCTCTGAAATAGCTCCTCAATCACAGGCACAGGTCTCAAAGGAGCTTTGACCTTGTCTCCTGCCTTGGCTACTTTTTGGCACTGCTCACAGGTCCTGCAGTTCCCTGGTACATCCTGGAAATTCCAGGCCAATAAAAGTTCTGCATAATATGTCTCTTGGTATGTTTTATGCTCATATGCCCTGCAAAGGGAATGTTATGGAGTATGGCTAGAATTGCCAGATGGTAGGCTCTGGGCACTGCCAATAGCTATATTACCTCACCTTCTAGACCTCCCTCAGTGGTCCACTCTCTATGCAATAAATCTTTATTCCAGTATACAGACTCCACTTTATCTTGAGAATCAGAAGTCTCCCTAGCAACCTCCCTCAAGCCTTGTAATGTAGGGTCTGATAACTGAGCCTGTGTCAACCCTGTCTTTGTGACTTTTCCCAGCTCCCTTTCCACAGGAAGTCTGGTCTCTTCTGACAGTGGTGCCTCACTGTTAGCCTGGGTACTGCTACTCACCTCTGCCCTTGCAGTCACTCTGTCGAAGGGAACATCAGTACCTACCAGCAGCCTTGCTCATCTTCAGGCTCACTGCTACCAGGGTAGCTCCTTCCCTGAATTAGCCACATCACCAGTCCTGGTTTCAGGGGTGCAGTCTTTCTGGGTCACACCCAGGCTACCAGCCCCACATGCCTGTCTCCAAGCCTGACTATGTGTTACTGCATGCACAGAAGGTCCTGCATTTACTTGTGTGCTCCCCTTTTCCACTTTCCCAGTCAAGGTGAACCCTGGCCAGAGGCATTTGAAATGGGATCCCTCCTAAAGCTCTGGCTGGGGTGGACTGCCCAAGCAAGTACTGCTCCTCTTTAACCACTGCAAGCTACATAATGGTTATATCTGAGGCTGTGTTTCTCTTGGCAGTGGCCTGTTTTCCATCCCCCAAGACAGAATACAAACTCTAGTGATAGTTTGGTACACCTGTTTTCTCCAGGCAATTTATCACTGGTATTCTGTTACTCCCACTTGCTGGCTCCCCCACTCTGTGTTCCCCACCTTATCTCCATGAACATCTATATGCTACATGGCCCCACTGGTTACATTTAAAGCATTTAACCATTGATCCTGTCTGTGAACCTGAACTAGTGGCTTCTCGTGTTACTGGCAGACTCAGTTGGGGTGATTTAGGCTGCCCACCATGGGTTCCCTTATGTCCATGTGCAGCCCTAGGTATTCCTTTCCTGTGCAGTGTTGCCCTGCTTGCTAAGTAGAGATCCACCCTTTTCCCCAGCTCATCTGCAGAGTTGCATTTTTGGTCTGCCGGTCTCATGTGCTCAGGCAAAGTGCTATGGGGTTATTCCCTCACCAAAAGGTCTGTCAGCCTTTCAAAAGTGGTGACCTGACACCCACTAACCCACATGTGGAAATAAGTGCTTAACTCAGCAATATAATCACACACACTTTCGTCTGCCTTGCATCTGTGCTCACAAAACATTTTTCTGTAAGCTTCAGGTGTTAACTTAAAGCATTCCAATACACATTTTAACTGTGTCATAGTTTAAGCAATGAGTATCAGTCAATTTAGAAATAGCAGTTACAGCTTTACAATGTAGTAAGATGGTCAGGAACTGTACCCAGAGCTCTTGGTCAACATTATACTGTTTACATACTCTTTCAAATATATGTCTAAAACTATCAAAATTATCACCCTCTGTAAATTAAGGAAGACATTTACTGACCTTTGTTGATTCTGAGGTTCAGTTACTCCCTTTCTCATTACCTCCATGACCCTGGAGAAGGGCCAGTATTTCTTTTTCATGTTGCCTCTATTTCTCATTTTCTTCAGCCTCCAAATGCCGCATTCTTTCTGAAGACTCTAATTCCATCTGTTTTGCCTGCCACAGTTTATTATTTTCTTCAGCCTCCAAACACCTCATTCTCTCTGCTGATGCTAATTCCAAATGGTTGGCCTCCAGTTCAAGGGTCTTTAACTTCAGGTGGGTTTTTAAGTCCTTTGAGGAAAATGTGAACTGTCCTGTTTCTGTGAGCTGCACATCCCCAATGCAAGACTGGTTGTCATTCTGGTTGCTAGTCTGTGCTGCAGCTGTGATTAAGACTGAACTTATTTCCCCTTTTATCAATTTGACATGCAGCAGTCCTTTGGCTTGGCACAACTCAGCCAACTTTTTCCTTGTCAGCTTCCCATAGTCCTCTGCTGACAGCCTTGCCTGCTCTCCCTGACTAACTAAGCTAGCAAAAAGTAAATAAATAAAGCCATTGCAATATGAAATGCTGAATGTTTATTTTGCAGCTGCCTGAGAGTACAAACACCTTCTTTAGTGACCACTGCTTACAGACTACAGAACTTCAATATCCCCACCACCGCTCACCAATATGTGAAGATCCCACCACTGTGCCACCAATATGTGATGACTCATCTCTGGCACAGTGATCAAGGCATTTGAATCCTCACCACTGAAACTGGAGAGAGACGTTCACTTGGAATACAAATGGATACACACAGTATTTCTTGATGCAGCTCTCTGCACCAAGTACAATTTCCTTAAGAGCACACAGGGAATGCAGTCAGCCTGGAGACTGGATTTCTTTATATATGTTTCCCTCCACAGCCACAATAGGACTCTCCCCACTGGTATAGCTGTAGGGTTAAGTCTTTAGCTAAGTGTCCAACAAAGTCCTCCAGCACCCTCTCTGTGACCAGTGCTTTGTTTCCCTGCTCCAAGTAGCTGACACACACACACACACACACACACACACACACACACACACACACACACACACACACACACACACACACACACAATGAGATTTGATTTTGCACACACACACACACACACACACACACACACACACACACACACCTGGGAAAGGTGGGCACAGATTTACCTGCTGTGCCCCCTTCTGCCCAGATTATAAGGTAGTTATCGTTGCCAACACACACTCCACAATCAGCTACCCTAAGGCCCTTAACAAAGGGTGTCCAATTATACTGTACAATATTAATACTAACACAAATGGTAGTTGTTGACTAAGACAGCTAGGCCTTCTGGAGTGGCCCACACAGTGTCACAAAATAAATATAAACACTCTCAAAGGTTAATACTTTCTAAAAGGACCAGCCACAATAAAATTTTTAAATATATTTAAGAATAAATAATAAAAGATCCTGAAAATACCGAATATATATTTACAGTAAGCCACAGGAATCTGAATCCTCACCACTAAAACTGGAGAGGGACGTTCACTTGGAATACAAATGGATACACACAGTATTTCTAGATGCAGCTCTCTGCACCAAGTACAATTTCCTTAAGAGCATACAGGGAATGCAGTCAGCATGGAGACTAGATTTCTTTATATATGTTTCCCTCCACAGCCCCAATAGGACTCTCCCCACTGGTATAGCTGTAGGGTTAGGTCTTCAGCTGAGTGTCCAACAAAGTCCTCCAGCACCCTCTCTGTAACCAGTGCTTTGTTTCCCTGCTCCAAGTAGCTGACACACACACACACACACACACACACACACCTGGGAAAGGTGGGCACAGATTTACCTGCTGTGCCCCCTTCTGCCCAGAGTATAAGGTAGTTATCATTGCCAACACACACTCCACAATCAGCTACCCTAAGGCCCTTAACAAAGGGTGTCCAATTATACTGTACAATATTAATACTAACACAAATGGTAGTCGTTGACTAAGACAGCAAGGCCTTCTGGAGTGGCCCACACAGTGTCACCAAATAAATATAAGCACTCTCAAAGGTTAATACTTTCTAAAAGGACCAGCCACAATAAAGGTTTTAAATATATTTAAGAATAAATAATAAAAGATCCTGAAAATATTAAATATATATTTACAGTAAGCCACAGTGTTCAATTCACAGGAAATATTGAAAATAACACTGATGGGCAGACTCAAACGAATAAAGATCAAACAATATCTAAAGTAAGCTTCACTATATTCCTGACTGAATCTCGAAGAATTGCTTTTCCCTACCTACTTAATAGAGCAAGGCACATGATGTGGTGAATGGTCCTTCTTGTTTTCAAGCCCAAGACAGAATACTCAATGCTCAGAGATTTCCCACTGTAATATCTAAAACATAATTTTCCAGATGGCTGGAAGAATGACTTCATCTGGTCACCTGGCTCTAGGTTTTCACAGTATCCCCCTTTGAAGCTGAGACAGAAATTTAGCATAGACTGCTACAATACACATCTAAATGATTATGGCAGTGCCATGGAGCCATGAAACAATTACAGTATTTCCCCTCTTCTTTACTGAAGCTAATACACAATGGCTTCTTCCAGACCTACTGTATCATGTCCCAGCCATCACTGTGGTATGCCATTTTAATGGTTTATCAACTCATTTACATTTTCCTTATTTTTCTTAAAGTAAGCTAGCTGGTTAACCTCTGCTTTTTCAGGGTCCTTTGCTAACATATATACATACAGTTCTAATGCATGTGTAACATAAGCATCTGTACAAGTCAAGTTTGGCATTCAAATACAATACAGTTCCAATACATTTGTAACACAAGCATCTTGTACACTTCAGTCTGATATTCAAAGGATAGCATTCTTTACAAAACTCCGGATAGCTATGCTAGCACCAGCCCAAATCATGTGTGTTCTTGACAACTTTTTTGTATGCAAGATTGTTGCCTCCAAGGAAATTGTGTATGTACATCTCTTGCATACCATGTTGGTTTCTTTGGATATTAAAAAGGGTGTCAGTGAACATCAGATAATTGATACATTCTATTAGGATGCCCATATATTCCAAGCTGACTAAGGAGACATTTAGAAATTGCATATCTATGTTGTCTGAGCCTGTATTAGGGTAGACTATTAGGTCTGAGGACTGGATTTTACAGATTTTTTCTAGTTTGGTCTCTAGGGTAAGGAATGGGAGTTGAATAGTGCTAGGATATTGTATCCGTTAGGGCTAGAATATGGTGTTAATGCTGTGTGACATGCAAGCTAGCTGCTCTGAGCTTAACTTTGTGCAATGTGTCACCAAAGAGCAGGTTACAGTCCTAGTTCTAGTTTTGTAGGTTAACTTCTGTGTTTCACAACTCGGATAGACCAGGCCACCACCTATTGCCACCAGATGAAACATCCCAGTCCTCTTAATGTAAAAGCACAAAAAAGATTGCTTGAGGGTATACACTACTACAAATCAACTTTAACAGACTAGCAGAAAATATAATTTCAAGTTAATCAGACCAAGAGCAAGACAGTTTAAGCAAATGCAGTAATTTCAGCCTTAAATACAGGCAAATGCATTGATAAAACAAGAAATCAGTATTTGATCACTAAAATGGCTTCTGTAAGTGTGAGTTTGTAAAAATATAAGTACTTAGCTTGTGTCTCAATGGCACACGATGCAATTAAATCACTTTAGAGGCAAAGGCAAGGACATCAAGTGTGCTGAGCTCTGCGGGAATCAGCCAAGAGTCTTTCAAATACAAATTTATACAGGCACTTAAATCAAAGGAAACTGTGTAGAATCCCTTTAGCAGGGCCAAAGTTGTAGGAATACAACCAGGAAAAATACAAAGTCACAACTTATATAGTAACACTGCCAGTAAGGCTTCTCAAAAGTGCATTTCCCAGCAATCAGCAAACAGTACAATATCAGAGGTACATGAAAAAGTTTTAAAGTGCAAACATTGGCTAATAAAGCATTTAAATGAAGTGCAGCACAGTAAGATAAATCTGTTATCTGCCAAGGATTTATTTAGGGTCCTCTCAGAGTGTGGCAAGGATGCTAAGCAGATTGGAGCAGGTGGGAGCTTTGCACAGTCATGCATGTCCGTGACATGCTGATGTCAAGCTTAACACACACCATCCCACCATTAACCTTAGGGACTGTGCTTTCTTACAGTTTGTCCATCTGCTACCCGAGTCTATATCTCTCAACTGTCCAGATTTTCACAGAATGTCCAGATTTTTGCCTCATCAGTAAATAAAGATATACATTTGAGTTTCAGCCTTCATATACTTCAGGAAATGCATGTCAACAGAAATCCTGTTATTCTAACAACTTTCTAAGTTTTTAAGAGCAATATTTAAAATGTGTCCTATTTTTTGGGCCTTTGTACCCCCATTATGGTAGGATTTGACTAGTTTTCTTGCATTAAGAGTTTGAGAGGTATGTACCCTACCCTGTCCTAACACAGAAAACCAGTCCATGCTGCTGCTGTTGAGTCTCAGTAAGGATCTTACTATCTTCCACTATGACATCATCATGCTTCATCATTTGTCCAACCCTCCTATAAAGGAATAGCATATATACACATATGCACGTGTATAATGATACATGCATATGTACTTATGTGTAACTGTATGTTTATTATGGCCACAAAACACCAAATTTAATGTATTAAAATTCCTTGTGTAAAATAACCTCAATATAGTTCATAGTTACATGCCCTTTAGTGACAACTTGTTGCAAAAACATCTCTAATGCATAACTTAGGAGTTACCGTTTACGTGGTCTTCTCCATTGTGTGCATAGTACACCATCCACACACCACATGTTCAAATTACCCCCTCTAGAGGACTGTATGTATTTTGCAAACAGTACACCACTTGCATATGGATGATGCCAATAGGGTAAATTATTGGACTCCAGCTGTGTACAAAGAGATGTTGTACTGCTTTTGAGTACAATGGCCCTCTTTCCCTGATGATAAATTGCTCAACATATAGACCCGAGCAGAACATTGGCACTATAACAATAACAATAATAATAAAACATAACTGTGGTGCACATATGGAGAAATTCGAATGGCTGCAGAGTTGCTGCAGTGCAGGCAATCATGTTACCATAACCCACTCCTCCCATTCCTAAACAGTAATACTGCTGAACTACACGCAGTGGGAGTACTGAATCATTTGGATCTACTTTATATTTCAACTGCATTACTTATAAGAGTGGGTTAGTTAAGAAAAGCTTAAGAATTAAAGTCAGTTTTGGTGTCATATTTGTATTATTACCTTTATTCATATTTTATTTTAGGGACCATCATGGCTACTTAACTTTTAAATTGAATGGCACAGATTGCTGTTGTAGTAAGTGGTGTTAAATTCTGTTCTTAACCTGATTATCAAGTAAAGTATAACATGACAGCTAGTTCCAAAGACATTGCTTCTTTAATTCCAAGAAACACAAAAGTATTAATGTTTTACAATTTTCTCTGCGTAGGAGAAACATAATTATGATAAAGAATTCTTGTGTTTTGAATCTGGTCAGACTGTAAATACCAAGTAAGCAGTATTCTGGCACTAAACCAGCAGAAACAGAGCTCCAGTACTCTATTTTAGGAAGAGGCACATGTTTCAGAGTATTAGATACCTATATTTGCAGTTTTGGATTTCAGTGACATTTGCTGCTGAAAATCAAAATGATTCAACAGTTGCATCATTCATGAAGATGAAGGTGACAAATTAGTGTCAAATGTCCTCTACAGATGTCAGCGAGAGCCACAGTTCTGTATCAGTCAACAGCTTGTCTAATTAAAATGGTCAACTGACTATTAGTTTGTACTATATGAAAAAGAAGACAATTACTTTCTCATCATTTTTTTAAATTCTCCCTGTTCCATATTATGATTGGGCCTGTGGAGTCTTAGGAAACCAAAGTGGCAGGATCAAAAGAGTTTAATGCTGAGAGTGATATGAGAGAGAAAACTGGCAAATGTTATGGTGCTGATGGTGAAATTACATTAGCACAGTAGGTGGGTGCTCCTGTTTTAGTATCCCAATTATTTCATTGGCACCATGGGTAGGAGCTCCTTATTTTAGTATCCCATACATTTCTTTGTCACAATAGGCAGGCACCACTTCTTTTAGTATCCCATTCATTTCATTGGCACTATAGGCAGGAACCACTTATTTTAGTATCCCATTCATTTCATTGGCACTATAGGCAGGAACCACTTATTTTAGTATCCCATTCATTTCATTGGCACTATAGGCAGGAACCACTTATTTTAGTATCCCATTCATTTCATTGGCACTATAGGCAGGAACCACTTATTTTAGTATCCCATTCATTTCATTGGCACTATAGGCAGGAACCACTTATTTTAGTATCCCATTCATTTCATTGGCACTATAGGCAGGAACCACTTATTTTAGTATTACATTAATTTCATTGGCAGCATAGGTAGACACCATATTTTTTAGGCTTCTATTAATTTCATTGGAATAGTGCTCCATACATGTCTTGTCTAGTACTCATTCACGCACTTGTTAATATTTTTTATTTATTTTAATTATTGACATTTGTTTACTGGGAAAGTCCAACTGCATAATAAATACCTGTTTTCAGTGGAGGCCACAGGAGAAAAGCTCCAGAGAGTATAATCACAAACAAGAGCAACAACAACAAAAACAAAAACAACAATAAAATATAATCAAATAACTCCGATAAAAATACATTTTGGCAGTGGAGTACATGGGATGCTATAATAGAAAAAGGGTACACAAGTAAACAAAAAAGATAAATATGATAATTCCCTTAAAATAGTATAAGAAAAATATTTTCTGCTAGGACAAAAATATTGAACATGAAGGCAGCTATGAATGTAGAAGGAAGCAGGAAAGTACACAGAACATAACATAAGAGGGCAAAGTAGGTATACCACAGTAGCAATGTAGTAGTAGACAGTGATATTACTATAAGGAGAAGTAGATTGTTATTAGAGATGGAAAATGCAAGAGTCACTGGATTGTAGTACACAAATAAGCAAAGAGAAGTTGTATGGGTCTGAAAAAAAATTCATATCGGTAAAGTAATTATTATAGAGAGGTAGTTGGAATGGTTACTTATATATATTAGTATATGTATGCAACAGTGTTGAAGAATAGGTAATGGTAGGAGATACAGATTAAGAAAAAAGAGTAAAAGCAATAGAGAAATACGTGGAAGTAAATGAGATTTATCTAAGAACTATGGGACAAACTAATATTAGGAGGAGAATAGGTTAGGTAGCAAGAAGAAAGTAAAGAGTTGGGGTGTAAGAGAACAGAAAAAGGAAAGGAGTATTGCAGAAAAGGAGACAGATAAGGGAGTAAAAAGACAAGTAAAAGTAATGTGAGAAGAAGAAATATCAAAAATGACAGTTGTAAAAGACATTAGTTTCAGCGGGGGGGGGGGGTGCAGGAGTTGCATAGTAGAATAGATAGTAAGATAAGAAATTGGAAAAAAGTGTAATGTATGTCAAAGGAGATCATCCAGGTGTGGTGCGTGTGCAAAACCTGTGAGTTAATAAGGAATTATTTAAGTGAAGGCATAAATGAATGAAGGCTAGATATAGATCTGATTGAATTTTGGATAGAATTCCATTACTCAGCTATTTAGGGTGACTATAGGCTTTGTTGAGTACTTTTTGAGAGGGTCATAGATTTTAAGCAAGTTTTTATCTTGAGAGTACAAAGAGTGTTTTGTGAGATAGTGACGAAGTACTGATAAAATAGAAGAGCAGGAAGCAGACTAATACAGGAATTTATATGTTACAAGAAGTTGTGTATGAGATACTTGATGGAGTTCTAAGCAGTTGAGAGCTCAAAGTACAGTAGAATGATGAGTTTTGTGGGGGATGGTATTTGCAAGTCCGGCTACTTTCTTATAGTATTGCTCAAGTTGTGATTTGAGAAAGATCTGGAGTTTAGTCATAGTAGAAGAGTCATAGAGAAGATAAGTGGTAGCTAGAGTCATTCTACTGGAAAGAGTTAGTTTTTTTTTTTTTTTTTTTTTTGGCTTTGTGTAACATACCTAACTTTTGACTATTATTTTTTTGTATACAGTTTTGTATGTGAAGATCCAACTTTAAATTTTCATGTGTTGTGACTTCAGTCAGTTTGGTATGGGAAACTACTTCAACAGCTGTATTGTTTACAGAGGTAATGTGAAAATGATGTTTTGCACTCTAATGGGCCTTCAGGAAAATAGTAGTAATTTAGTCTTTTTAAGACTGAATAAAAGTTGATTTTAATGAAGCCAGAGTTCAATGGAGTTGAAGCCATCTTGTGTCATGGTTTGTAGATAAGATGGGTTGTCAGATGAGCAGATGAGAATTGAGTCATCTGCTTTCTGAACAAGGAAGGCTTGCTCTGTGGAGATAGGTTATTGATGAAAATGTTACAGAGCAGAGAACAAAGGATAGAGCCTGGAGGAACACTGGTTTTGACGAAGAGAAAAGAAGAGAGAGAGAAAAGAAGAACACTTAACAGACTGATATTTTTCAGATAAGTAATTGGAGAATCGTTAGTGTGTTGGTTTGGACCACCCAGAGAAGGCACTTGTGATAGATGTTTCACATGTGAAACTATGTCAAAGGCTTTTGAAAGATCTAGGAAAAAGAAGAGATTAACTTACCTTGGTCTCTAGCCTTATTAATGGTACCAAAAAAGTTAAGTTGCAGTGGAGCTATGACCTAGCTGGAATCCATGTTGTGTCAGTGTTAGGAGATCTTTCTGTAAGCTGGAGGACTTGCTTATGAAAGCAATTTTTCCAGGATTTTCGAAAGATGGTACAGGGTAGCAACTGGCCTGAAGTTAGAGATATCAGAAGAACTACCTCCTTTATGGATGGGAATAATAAAAATGTTTTTCCAAATGTCAGGGACATGGGATTAGTGAATAGATCTATTGATGAGAACTGAAACTATATATACAATAGAGTCTGCATGAGCTTAAGGGTGATGATCATTAGAAGGTGAACAAGGTGTCAATTGTTTTAATAGCTGTCTACACTAAGAAGTCGAGAATGGTTGAAGATTAAAGGTAGGGATTGTGTGTGTGTGTGTGTGTGTGTGTGTGTGTGTGTGTGTGTGTGTGTGTGTGTGTGTGTGTGTTGTGTGTGTGCTTGTGTGTGATTGTCTTGCAGGTTAGAGTAACATATTTTTTGTCAGGATAGATTTGTTTATTGGTGAGGTTGCACAGCTCTTTGTAGAGTTATGGTCTGTGGATTTTTTTATTGTTATGAGATATTTTTCATGCCTTGTCACCTTTTTGCATGAAGATTCTAGATATATGAGTGAGCAAGAGAATTTAAATGTTTTTTACTCTTTTGTTTTCAGTGAGGGCAAGGTAATTTAAGATATTAAGGAATATATGTCAACTGCTTCATCAGGCTGGGTTTAAGTGCAGACCAGTTAAAGGGCTTTAGAAGATTATTGAATGTATCAAGATGAAAATTAGAATGATTTAGGGTAGTTTTATACTGATGTTTTTTCAGCTGAGTGACTTGTCTTTTGGCACTAAAAGAAGTGAATAAACTCCTGAGTTAACATACTCACAGGTATTAGAGAGAAGAATCTAGTCAAGGATGGAAATTTAAGGTAAGATTATTTTGAGGCACATAGGAGAGAAGATTCATTGTTTCAACCCATGCAAATTGATACTAGTAGTTGGAGAGTCAGATGTCAGAGATAACCAATCAATATTACCATCATGTAAAATGTTTCATTAGTAATATTACCAGTTATCTAGGAAACAATTGTGTTCTAGTGTGCTAGGGTTATTTCTTGTTGGAATATAGAGGACAACTATACAGAGCTTTTTATTACTATTTACATTGACAGTTGAAAAGAAGTTCAGTGTTATGGAATGTTGGTAGATGGGTAGTGAAGTGTAAGAAAGTAAGGTAGTTATCATATACAATTGCTATGGCCTTTTTTGTAATCAGTCACATTGAATTATGTTATAGCTGGGGGTAAAATGTCATAAACTTTTACAAGGGGGTTTTAGCCTAGTTTTGGTAAAACCGTGAAACGAAAACCGGCACATAGAGAAACAAACTGACACCAAGAACATTCTGTATGCTGGAAAAACAAGGAATTCACTCGAGTGATGAAAACACAGTTTATTCCATGATGTGATAAAAACTCCACAGCATTAGCAGCATATACAAAATAAAATGTATACTCCACAGTAACACAATATCCACAGTCAAGCGCTTTCATCCATCTGGACTTTTTTACAATATTCCTTTAGGACTCCTTTTGGTATTACAGTTTGTTCCATCAGACACCTCTGGAGTTAGTAAATGGGAATCCTGGGTGGAATATTACCATCAAAAGCAAATGGTGCTAGCCAGAACATGTCATGTAATCTGGTTGATCTCCATGCCCCCACCACTTTTCACCCTAGTTTTGGTAAAGACAATGATATCTGGTACTTATTGCAGAAACCATGCAAGTAGGTTAGTAACTTTAGTTAGTAAACTGCAGATGTTAATGGAGATAAAGAGTAATTTTATGAATGTATTACAGACATTAGATGATGCAAAAGGTTGAATGGATGAAGCAGAGGGGCCAGGGTTGGGGTTGATGTCACCACATAGAGTGATTTTTGAGAAAGAGAGGATCAAAGTTAATAAGTTTTTTAATAATGTTTTTGAATTGACTCCAGGTTATATCATTGTGAACTGATAAGTTAGATGTATTGCATTTAAAAAGGAGTATAGATTGAACATTAAATATATTTGGGGCAGAGCATAGGTGGGGTTTATTGGAAGTATGCATGCATGTATTAAGTATGATTGTAAAGTGATAGATATTAAGGTGATATAAAAGGAGTAGCAGAGAGGTGCAGATACACAAAATTAACATGGTAGATAGAGGAGATTATGGAGTAGTTTGAGGGAGATTATAGGATAGATGAAATTAATATTTATTTTAGGGAGAGGAAAGGATGGTTTGAAAAAAGATGAGATTGTAGTTGTCTTACTGGAAATATCAGGCAGAAGGATGGTGACTGAGAATTTAAAGTGGTTAGAAGGAAATCAGAAAGGTACAGTGTAGTGTAGAGATTCAAATGCATCAGTAGACTAACAATCAAAATTGTGTATTAGAGGAATTAATAGGAAGGGAATAATTATGTGGTTAAATGTAGAGTAAAACAATTTTAGATAACAATTATAAGGTTTGTAGTGTGAAAACAATGGCTAATAGACAGGTAAGAGCTGCAGGAGGGAAGAAGTGGTTAGCAAGGCTTGGAAAAGAAACTAAAATGTATAAATAGTAGCACAAGAATGGCAGAGAAGAATAAGATAAGTATGTGGGTATGGTGATATAAGACTGAAAGAGTTAGGTAATGGCTATTAGCAGAGATTTGTGCAATACAAATGCAGAGAATGAGAGGTGGGTGGGAATTGGAGATAAGGTAGGGAAATGAAGTGAGCCCTAGTGGATCAAGGTTGAACAGAGCATGTTGGACCCCCATAGATGGAGGATCTTACCCTAAATAAAACAAATTATGGAAACTAGTAACCAATATTAAGGATGGTACCCAAAAATAACAAATTATGGAAACTGGTAAACAATGTTAAGGATGGTCCTTTTGAGTGTATCTTAGTCTAGCTCTTCATATGGAACTAAACATGTTGTGATGATTTAAAGCTTGGGAGGGCATTCAGTGCATGTTGGTATCTAAACCCAAGTATTTCCAAAACGTAAGGATGGAGAGGAATTTAAAAAGTTATACCCGGCTATGTCTCAAGCGAGCTCTTCCATTCCAGTGACTTAAACAAGGGCTTAAAATGTAATACTGCTAACAAAAATTATAGAAATGAGTAGCTACTAGCTGCATGCTCTTTATTCCTTACATGAAATAATGCTTTTAGTAGGACACTATCTAGAATTGCAGAGCACATTCAAATGTTTTCTTTCTTAAGTAATGTTTCCTGAGTACAGGGCACAGCATGCAATAATAGACCAAAGAGTTTTACTGCTTGTTGCACAATATGGAACACAGGGTGAACAAACTTGGGGGAAAAATAAATCACACTAATTAGTCGTACCGCAGAGTTCTGTTGCTGCAGGCAACTATTTCATCATATAAAAATTGAGTGCTAAGCAGTTGTTGACTGTTATTTGAAAGTTGTAATGACTGAAGGTATTATGTAGTTCAGCTCTTTTACCATCAGTGGTAGAGAGAGAGAGAGAGAGTGAAAGAAAAGTGAGAGAAATAAATAATATTTAGACACCACAAAATTAGAAAATCAGAGAAAAAAATAATAAAAATAAAGATGCAGCAACCTTTGTACCAGGCAAACTTAGCATGTATATCAGCAAATTATTGCAGAAATCTGAGGGTCAGAGAATGTAGTAGCAATGAAAACAAAGACATACAAGTTCAGGGAAGCGAGTAGAAGTTAATGAGAGATAGAAAGTAAAAAAAATGTTCTGTGGTTGTTTATTCAGACCAATTATTCTTAGAAAAATATATACTGGTACTAAAAGTCAGGCAGGAAAGCTACACAATTATCAAGCGCATTCAAAGATGAACTGTGAGGCTATTAAGTAGGTCAAATACATTTGTGAAGGAACTGTATCTGGAAAATAAGCATGCAGTGAAATATTATGATAAAAACAGACATGCATCTGGAGTGTTTCTCCCCGTGCCTCTGCTGAAAATAGGGTCTGTCCTAGTCAGACGTTCCCGGTCAACAACATGATAAATGAAAAAAATAAAATAAAAAAAAAAAAGGGTACACAGCCATATTAGGCATAAATTAATTCATAAAAATATAATAGCGCCAAGAGTAACTAAAAGACAGTACCTAGTATATTTAAAATAGTACATATGACCAGATGATTTCAGTATTTGTGTATGATACATGAATAGTTCACAGATTAACAATTACAAGCTACATTTTGCAAATATTAACATAGATGACTGCAAAAATCCTTCATAAAGTATGAGAGATTATATAAATAATAACAAAACCAGTAAATGAGAACAAAAAATAGTTGACAGCAGCTTATTTTATGGGGTAGCTAAAGAAATCTCTACATTGTTTCAAAGATGGTGCTACAGTGTTCTCTGTATACTTTGAAGCACAGCAGAACACAATTGAGTGTGACTGCTAGAGGAGTTACACTAGCCAGTTGTGTTCACAGAAACCTGAACTACCAGAAGAGTAGTGGAACCCCCACTGATGAAAGCCCTTGCCCAAAAAGCTATAGGTGACTTTGCAGGTAAGAAAAAGCCGAAACGTTTACAACAATATGAGTACCTTCACTCTTGGAATGTGACTATCACAATAAGACTGCAGAGAAGAGAAAGTTAAAAATGCTTGTATTCTTTCACATAAAGTCTTCATCTAATGACAAGGCTTAGGGGATATATATTTTAAACAAATAATTTCAATGTATTCATTTTTTGTGGATAGTTATCTTATTGATAAATTATGGAAACTGATAAACAGTATTAAGGACAAACCTTCTTTTGGACTCATCTTGCTTAGTGTAGGCCTTCATTTGGAGCTAAAAGTACTATGGCAATTTAAAGCTTGGGGGGCTAGTCAACACATGGTATCGAAACCCAACCACGGCAATTTAAAGCTTGGGGGCCAGTGAACAGATGTTGGTATCGGAACCCAACCATGGCAATTTAAAGCTTGGAGGCCAGTCAACACATGTTGGTATTGGAACCCAACCACGGCAATTTAAAGCTTGGAGGTCAGTCAACAGATGTTGGTATCAGAACCCAACCATGACAATTTAAAGCTTGGGGCCCAGTTAACAGATGTTGGTATCTAAACCCAACCATGGCAATTTAAAGCTTGGGGGCCAGTCATCACATGTTGGTATCAAAACCCAACCATGGCAATTTAAAGCTTGGGGGGCCAGTCAACATGTTAGTATCAGAACCCAACAATGGCAATTTAAAGCTTGGGGCCAGTCAACACATGCTGGTATCAGAACCCAACAGTGGCAATTTAAAGCTTGGGGGCCAGTCAACACATGTTGGTATCAGAACCCAACCATGGCTATTTAAAGCTTGGGGGCCAGTCAACACATGTTGGTATCGGAACCCAACTATTTTCAGAAAGTAAGGATGAGAGGAACTTAAAAAGATATACCCAACCAGGTCACAAACTATTTCTGCAATTTCAGTAATTTAAATGATGACTTGCAATTTTTTATTTATTTAGTTTGTTTGTTTACTAAGTAATGTCTGACTGGGCACGAGGCCCATTTTTAGCGTAGGCCTGGGGAGAAAAGCTCCTGACATACAGCTGAGAAAAATTAAAATTCTCACAACAATAACAATACTAATAATATTTACAATGTATATACAGCCTAGTAATCTAATCTAATAACAATATTAACAAAAATTAGCAAAGTATGAGATGTATTAACAGTGTAAAATAATAATAGTCAAAGCCAAGAAATACAGTTTCCAAAAACAGTAGTAGTTAATACTGTGAAAAAATATTTGCTATCGAAATGACTAGCTGCTCAAAATATTTATTGCATCAAAGAATATGTTTTTAGCTGGAGACTGTGTAAAATCACAAAGGACTTAAAATTACTTCTTTATAAGAAACTTTTTCCAAGAACATGGCACAGCGCAGTCAGAAATAAAAGACTAGAGAGGTTCACTTTTTGTTGCACAATATGGGACACAGGAAGAACTGTTGCACAATATGGGGCACAGAGAGAACAAATTTGTGACACTGGCTGGGGTGGCTAGAGAAGATCAGTACGTTGTTATATTTTGCTAGTCTGTTTATCTGCTAACATCATAGGATCAGTTCCTCAAAAATTTTTCTTTTCTCATGGGGAACCAAGCAAGCATTACACTTCAGATGGAATATGAGTACAATAAAAGCTATAGAACCAAAAAAAGTTACAGACTTGGATTTACAGTAGCAGTATCTTACAATGCATATGTATATGTGTGTGGGTATGAATGCTCAAATGTATTATATGTATACACATGTATACCTGAATGTATATGTATACTTATATGCAAATATTAGCTATACACGCACACACACACACATGTAGCAAAGGTTTTTGGCTCGTGGATAACAAGTGTTAGATTTGTTATGACCTATGCCAATAATACCTCCAAGATTCAGGAAATTATATCTAGATATTGGCATATATTATGCATGGATCAGTTTTTTTCCACTTTGTTGAAACCTAGGTGCGAATTTGCATATAGGAAAGGCAAGTCAATAGGGCAACATTTGTCGTCTTTTAAGAAAGGGGAACGTTCTAAGGAGGAAATAGGGATAGGTATAGTTGGTAGCACTTATTGTGGTCACTGTAAGTTTTGTAAATTGATGTCAAAGACAGCTTCATTTACCTCTGTTAACACTAGGAAAGTTTATGATATAAAATGTCTTATTACCTGCACTACTTCTTGGGTGGTCTATATGGCCATATGTAAATGTGGGGCATTTTATGTAGGACAGACCTCTGGACCATTGAAGCAGAGGATAGCTCTTCATGTTAGTGACATAAAATGCAAAAGGTCACGTAGTGCTTTATACAAACATATTTTGGTACACTCTACAGCACATTTTATATTTGTGGGAATTGATAGGTTGTCCACATTTGATACTAATGATATAGTTAAACATAAAATTTTGACTAATAAAGAACGTAAATGGATAGTTAATTTGGGGGCCCTTTTCAAGCCTGGACTTAATGACCATTGGTAAAATGTCAGTATTTGGGCAATTTGGTCATTCAGGATACAGGGTTAATATGTATTTAAGGATTCTGAATATTGAGTCCCCTTAGTATATATATATATATATATATATATATATATATATATATACTAAGTGTGTATATACACATATATTTATAATAATATCATATATGCTGTTAGCTAGTTCTTTATAATATTTTATAGTATTTACATGTGCTGTATTAATTATTTGTTATAGTTGTTTATTTACAGAGGGTATTTGGATATTATACTGTACATGGTGTTTCACATCAGTATTTTTAGGGAATGTTTCTTTAAATATTTTTCTATTTAAGGTTGGACGTATATGCGTGATGTTACACACTGATGACGCTTTTGTAAGCGAAACCGGTCTGTGGGGCAGACTGTGGAGCAATAAACTGCTTTAAACTCTTTCGCTGCCTTTTTTCGAGTGCTGGAAGTGGTTTTTGGTATTTGCAATTGCATTTGTTTTTCCGTGCACCGTTTGGCTGAGAGCGAGCACCATTGTTTTGGGATATATATATATATATATATATATATATATATATATATATATATATATATATATTATATATGTGTGTGTGTATGTATTTTTTTATGTGTATGTATGTATGTATGTATATTTTATGTATATGTGTATGAATATACATATGTGTGTATGTGTATGGATTTATGTATGGCTATATGTATGCATATGTACATTCAGCCAGAAGAAATGCATAGCTAGGGGTTGTGGGGGGCTGCAATTTCTCCTATTGGCTAAAGAGCAACTGAAAAGACAAGAGGGTGGAAGATTTTAATACAAAAGGATATATCTTGTGAGCATAAGGTGGCACAGTGGTGCAGCAAATAGCATTGTCACCTCCCACCAAGAGATTCCCTAGTTGGATTCTCAGCTGGGGTGCCTACAGTGCAGAGTCTGCATGTCCACACTATGTTTGTAAGGGGTTTCCTCTGCATGCACCGGATTCCTCCCAAATTCCAAATACATGCAGTAGGTGGATTGGACACTCTTAATGGGTCATATGTGAGTGTGTGGTGTGGATGAACTACCGTGGCAGGGCTAGCCATGTGGCAATGCAAACCTTAGCTCTAGATGATTTTCACTGTTGAACTGACACTCCAACCCCATGTATGAAAAGAGGTTGCAGATGGTTGGATATATTGTGAGTTTAGTCTTTATTTGGCATATCATTAAATAAACAGAAGTGGTACTTACTATGCAAATATCCAAAAGGTGTCTGGAAAATAAGAAAAAACTAACAAAAAATATCTTCTTTTCCCCATTTTAAACATACAAATATGAATTATTCCAAAATTAAAAGATGTTGTATATTAGAAGGGCAAAAGTTATTCATCCCACAACAACCAAAAAAAGGTGGCATCCTATGAAATCATAATGTATTACATTCTTAACTTCTTTTTCAATAGATACATCAAAACAACATTTTTGTAATTTCCTCTGGAAGGTAGTGCTAATTTACCATATCTAATTCTAACATGGAAATGTCAGAAATACTTTCCTGTATTTATTTAAAAACTCATACATGGCTCTACTATAGCAATAACTGACAATGTGGGTGTGGTGTATTGAAGATTTACCAACAGACAGTGGCTGCTGGTGACTTCAAATCAAAGGGGGGCTGCAGGAGACAGCTAAATGGGTGGGGTCAATGGGAAGGGGTGTGACCAACTAGAAAGGGGAGGATCTATGCTCAAAACCACAAAAAATGTAACTTTAATTAAATACGCTGTCCTGGGTGCCAAACCATCATTATGAGAGTCCAATCAAGACAAAATGAAGTATAGAAGAAAAAAAATATTTCAATGCATTGGCTGCATGACAGCTTACTTAATATCTAGATGGAAACAAAAAGGTTGTGAGGCATGAAAAAATAAATTACTTTTTAAATACATTACTGGAATGCCAGTCACAATCAAGTATAAGAAAAACAAGCAGCACTCAACTCAAACCACTTCTCCTTGCACTGCATTTCTAAATTCTAACTATAATTTATATTCAGCTTTATTAAAGTACCAAGCAACATGCTGAAAGTAGCAATCTCTGTGATACCCCCACTTGTAAAAATGTTTCTTATCCAAAAAAGACCTGCTGCCTGACAACAACTATCTACTTGTTTCATGGGGAAAACATGATCAAAGTAAAAAATGAAAAGCAAACAAGAAACAAGCTCAAGAAACATTGCTTAAAGGATTACTACACAGGTTATAGACCACACACGATAGAGTGGCATTCTGTTTAGTTTACAGGTAAAGCCTGCAAAGATGACTGCAAGTCTCCAACAAATGTAATGAGCTTTTGAAAATACTGTAATCCTGTACTTTATTACAAATACTGTCATATGCATTTCAATACCAAAGGCTTATATGTTATATAGTTATGTAAGTATTCTCTACATGGCAACAACAGAAAGGCTTTCAGTGTTGGCAGTTCTTTAACAGTATGCTTATTAAAGCTTACTTGCATCTTACAATCTCAGACAAGCTTACCTGATGGTCATTAAAGCATTGCTACTCAAACACAGAACAACAGGCACTTTCTGAATGATAATAAGCATAAATCAACAGTATAAAAATATGACAGAAACCAGAACATTCTGCAAAATCAAGAACAGATGAAAAGCCACTGTAGTACTTGTGTCTACCTTTGATGGGGGATACTCTGCACATTTACACTTCATAACTGCTCCTTGCCTTGCTTGGACACATCCATAGTCACTACATGGGGGAGTGGGGTGCAACATGTATGTCACAATTTGAAATGTCTCTGGCTGACTGTGATGGCCCTGACACATTTGTCATACCTCTCAACCTCAGAGCAAGAAATCTGGACAAAGCCATACATAGAAGTGGGAGACAAAGGCCAAAAAATAAGACAATTTTTAAATATTGCTCTTATAAACTTAGAAAGATAATAGAATAGTAGGTCTTGCATTAGTATGAATTTTATGAAGGGTATGAAATCTGAAACTCAAATGTCTGTCATTATTTTCTAACTTCAGTCTTTAATGATTTGCCACTAATTTGCCAAAAATAAAACACAATTTTATGAAAAACAGACCAAAAATGTGATGCAAAAATATAAAATAGCCACACAACACAGCTGGGAACCTGTCAAAGAAAGGACACTTTTTAATATTAGTGCTACTAACTTGAGCAGCTGACAAAATAAAAGAACCTACATGTATTTCTGAAATAAAAGTAATCTATAACTCTGATTATTACAGTTATTTATTAATTGTAAACCCGCCACATCTTCTTCCAAAATTGCCATTTTGTGGAGGGATTGTTAGGGGAAGAGCAACATTTTGAGCCAAAATCAGGGACAGTTGAGAGGTCTGGATATGCCTAATTCTATAAAGCAATTTATTTGCATGTACTTCTCAACCTGTTAATGCAGGAAATCTGGACAAGGCCAAATATTTGGGTGGAACATATAAACAGTACTAAAAATTGCTCTTGTATAAACTGAGACAGTTGATAGAATAACAGGTCTTGCTTTAGCATGAATTTTTCTGAAGGTTATGAAGTCTGAAACTCAGTGTCTGACATTATTTAGTGACTTAATTCCTAAATGATTTGCCAGAAAACCACAAATTTTATGAGGAACAAACCAAAAAAGAAGCAAATATCTATTCATTCTGCAAAAATCTGGACAGTTGAGAGGTATAGTTCAGTCCAGGCTGTCTTTGAGTTTGCCACCCTTCCCCCCTCACAAAATCATGGTCGAATGAAACCTCCCCCCTGCAGCTATTCCAATGAACCATTACTTGGCTATTTCAACCCATTTACCATAAACACTAATGTGGTGGTGCAGCGGTAGCGTTGTCACCTCACAGTAAGATGCTGTCCGGTTCAATTCTCAGCTAGAGCATCTTCTGCGTGGAGACATGCGTGAATGGGCGTACCTTTGTTGAAGGTTGTGTATCAGGGCTGGTAACTCGGCACGTAAAAATCAACTACCAATCATTAGCAGAGTTCCGCTGTGGCAACTCCAAACCGGGAAAAGCCGAAAGACACAAACAAACTAATACTTTACTTCTGCGATGATTTGGACTTCATTTGAAAGTTTTATTTTGCATTTTACAGCACAAACACTAATAGATATCTGCTAAATAAAGCAATGCAGTCTCACAATGAAAACAGACTTAGCATTAAAACTTCTCTGCCCTTGAAACTCACATTCATTGAAACAGTATTGAAACCCACATTCAAAGAAAATACATTTTGCCAGTGGCAGATAAAGATTAACTTTGGGCTGTTTTCAAATCACAGGCTCCTTGCACACAAAACATATGCATGCTCTTTGCTACACCTTCCTGATTGTATTCAATTATATTCCTTGTACAATACAGTACAGCTTTAGAGGGTGTTTTTAATTTATTGTTTTGTACATTTTTCCAGTAATCAATGAAACAAAATGCATGCACCAATAATGACAAAACTGCCCAATTCAGAACATTTCCATCATAAAAGTCTACTCAAACGTCTACAGTCTACCAGTATCAGTAAATATGCACAATCTCTGAAGAAGTAAAAGTCATCTAAACAATTCCACATTAAAGAGATCTTTAACTAATGAAGAGGTTGCTGCCAGCAAACAACTTTATATTTCATTGTTTCATCTACAAATAAAGTGCCTGTTGCCCTTGAGGAATAAATTGCCTGTGTTACACTACAAAATGATAAGCTAGTAATATTGCAGTAGGGAATGGATGGCAAACTGATAGGTTCATAGTTACTAGGTATCTTCGCCAAAAAGGACTGCAGCATCCACCCCCTTTGCAACACAGTCCAATATCAGCAATGCATCTACCTACTGTGGGAGTAGAACCCACAGCCTTCTACATCAAAAGCAAGTACACTACCTGTTGTGCTGTTAACAATGCAAGCAGACTCAGCATAAGCAGAACTAAACTTTTGCTCCCCTGCAGCTTTCAGCTCCTTGTAAAATCTACTCAGCACTCAGCTGTATGTCTGAACTTTGCAGCTCAAGAAATATGGAAAAAGCCAACATTTATTGGGGGGGATCAAAATCCCCCAAACCAGGGACACATTTTAAACATTGCTTGTATAATGTTAGAAAGTTGCTAGAATAAAATGATATGTTGCCACCATACATTTCACTGCCAAGTCTTGAACCCAGGACCCTGTGCAAAACAGTCAGCGCAACATACCACTATGCCAAATCAGCTGTTTTGTGAAAGAGAGGAAGACAGAAACTTAAATGGCTACCATTTAGTGAATTCAGGTCTCACCATAGCTGTCAACCTCTTCACACAAAACACCTGAACTAAGCCAATAATGGGGGGATACTACCCCCAAACATATTCAGTGAACTCAGTTCTCACCATAGCTCTCAACCTCTTAGCAAAAAACACCTGGACAAAACCAATAATGGGGGAATACAGTCCCAAAATAGGCACATATTTCAAATCTCCATCTTATAAACTTAGAAAATTGCTAGAATAAAAGGTTTTGTGTTACCGTGTACTTTCTGAAGAATATGAAGTCTGAAATTCAAATGCTTGTAATTTTTATTTATTTAACATTTGTTAACCAGGAAAGTCTGACTTGGAACAAAAGCCAGTTTTCAGCAGAGGGCCAGGGAGAAACACTCCAGACACATATCTTTGGAAGATGGGAGGACACCAGAACACACCCACACAAAAACAGAGAGGACATGCAGACTCCACACAGAAGGCACCCCAGCCAAGAATCAAACCAGAGAACCTGTAGCTGTCAGGCAACAATGCTACCATTGCACCACTGCACTACTGGCTGTGTAGCGACACAAAAATACAGTAACCACAGATTTTATGAGGAACAGAACAGAACAGAACAGAACAAATATGAGGAAAAAATCTGCAAATGTTTTACAAATGGTGGTGGGTAGGGAATTCAGGCTCTTGCTACCTGGGCCTAAGGTACAGGGCTCAAGCCAGTGGTATTCTCTACCCACCACCATATAGCAACTGGGGCATTTTGCACACACACACACACACACACACACACACACACACACACACACACACACACACACACACACACACACACACACACACACACTGCAGCAGCCAGCCTGTTTCCTTAGTAAACTCCAAAGTCTGTAAAACAGGCAGCCCAACAGTCCATAAAATGAGAACAAGTCTGTACCATCCAGAAGCCCCTGATGAGAACAAGTCCATCTCGTGAGAGCAGAGCATGCTGGGTGCTACACAGCCTGCGGATGTTGCAGTCCGATCCCCCTTCCAGTCAATGCAGTTGTAACTGCATAGACTTCTGAGATAGTGCTGGTGAATGCTCTCTTCCTAATCTGGACTGCTGGTGAGACAGTCTGGATTCTGTGCACATACCCCAGACTGGTTCACCAGCAGTCTGGAAATGCTGCTCATGCGTGATGTTCTGCGACTCGCGGTTGATTTTTCTTAGTTTTTCTTTTCTTTTATTAGTTTTGATTTTATTTTCCTTTTTGTTTTACAACTGGGGGCTGCAGTCTTGCAGTCCAATAGCATGAGTTGTCCCTGCCAACAGATGGTGTGGTTTAATCATGAGGACAAAGCCTGAGTGATTAAACAAAGCCACCCGTGGGTAAATATTCAATATACCACATCACAGAGTTGGTTATTGCTATTATTCAATGGCATTATTTATGAAAATAAATTGCTTACTTTTCTTAAATAATGTCTTTGTATAACGGCCCTGTGGTATTCTTCTGCATTTTTTATGGATTCTGCCTTTTGATGATGTACTGCGCATGCATATGGAACTTGCATTCCCAGGTTTGCACAGTACATCACTGGTGTAGCAAGCAAGCAATGAAATTATTTTTGCTATAGTATGGTGTCACTCATAGATTTGCAGACCAAATTAAATAAACCTGTTTTTTTTTGCATCATATGTATTTTTCATATTGATTCTTATACTGTTGCTTTTTCATTCTTATAAGTTCAAACTTGACTGTTTTCTTTTATCATTGAAGTTTTGTGTTTAACCTTTTACTTTTTTATTTGTGCAAGTAGGTACATTAGTGCCATTCTATGTTAACACTCATGCCTCACAAGTATAGTTATAAACCAAGTGAATTTATTTACAGCTTGCTCCTGATGTGAGTAGAAATTGGGAGCTTGCTATGTTTTGAGATTGTCTCTGTGTATGGGAAAAGCTTGTCTAGATAGCAATTAAAAAAAAAATCTGGATGCGCAATGATAGCTTTAGTGGCTGAACTTTTCCCGTTGGTATATTGTTGACTTACAAACAATCAGTGTGCCCATTTTTGAATGTTGATGGCCAGCCATTGTATAATATCCCTGAATTCACAGGGTCAAACTACAGGAAGTGAAAATACTTATGAGATTGTCATGTATCTAAATACTACTTTCTCTCTCTCTCTATATATATATATATATATATATATCTATATCTATATCTATATATATATATATATATATATATATATATATATATATATATATACATACACGTGTGTGTATGTGTGTGTGTGTGTGTGTGTGTGTGTGTGTGTGTGTGTGTGTGTGTGGGTGTGTTTGTGTGTATAAGTGTATATAAAATGTGTTTGTGTATACATATACCTATATGTATATTTGTTTATTTAAGATATATCAGGTGAGAAGTTCATTACTCGTGTTTCACCAATGTCTTGTTGAATTACAAACTTCCAAATGTTTAACCAGGTAAAAACAAACAAATGAACCTTCAAATCAAGAAAATATTTTAACTGTCTTTGCAGGGGACAAGCCCCCCTCAAACCCCACCTTGTAAAAATAAATAAATAAATAAATCACTAGCAATGCAAACATATAAACTGCACCAGCATGCCTTCCTATTAAGTACAGAAGTTGGGCTATAGAATTGAATTTGAGTAGTAGGGAAGACCCATTGATTTTGCACTCAAGAAGAAACAAGGAAGCCAACCCAATTACAAAAAAGATAAAAAAACTCATCAATATGATGGAGCACCAACAATGTATAAATTATATAAAGGGAAGGCATTGTCACATTTATAACTGACAAGATTTCATCCTTAAATGTTACAAAAAATGCAAGAATCCTTCCTCCCAGCTTTTATTTGTTGATTGAGGGAATAACAGTTCTTTGTGCCATAGGAATGAAGAAAATCTGGTAATTCTTGCTTACAAAGATATTGCCATTTGACAAGGGACAAACCATCATAAATGTAACCATTCCATCTTACTCAGAGATAAGACTGGGCAGAATGCTTCAGTTGTATTCTTTAAAAAGATCCTCTTGCCAAAATTTCCAAACACTTGTGCAGTTTTAAGTTACTCTGTCCCATGTATTCTGTAAGTCATGTTTTTGTGGTAGTGAAAATAACTAGAATTTTGGTCTTTTAAGACAAAATGTTTCTGCAAACAAACAAACAAAGAAACAAGCAAATAAAAAAGTATATATGTTTGGACCATTTCTGAAGATGCAATTTTCTTACTCCACTTAATTTTTTCATGGCCTTGGAATAACAATAGTCCTAATGTTTCATATATAAAGGGCATTCTTTGTTTTTCTCATCAACACAGAAAAGAAATAAAGATGTATATTCATACTAGCCATAATAAGCAGCTTCTACAACTGCTCACTTGCTATCCACTCACAATGCACTTTCTTGTTACCATTTGCTTGAATAGGCAAGTACTCAAACTCCCACTGACTTGATCTCCAATAACTACCTAGCTCCTAAAGCCCTACCAGAACCCTAACTCTAACCTAAAACTCCATTCTCATTCCCTAACTCTAAAATGTTCTTTCTGCTGCCTAACCCTAACCCCCTTCCTGCCCTCTGATGGTTAAACACCCTTACCACTCCCTAAACCTAAAAGTCCTTTCCCGCTGATTAAAGCTAAGAGTCCATTCCCACCCCCTACCCTAAAACTCCCTCCCCCACTGGTAGCCTAATGCACCCTTCACTGCTCCCACTCTACCCCTCATAGCTGTGCACTTGCCTCACTTAAACCTGAATGATTTGTTCAGGCAGGCTGAGGCAGCTGCTTGCCTGAACTCATATGTTTGAGTTCCGGTTTTTAAGACAGTGGGATTGGGGCTCTTGGGACAAGGGCAGTTTTAGACCACCCATAATGAGCAGCAACATGTTGTTGTGTTTTCTGCTTTTGCATGTTGCTAACTCTACTATCCCCAGTCCCACAGAATCAGACATTTTTTAACTGAATTATATTTTTCTGGGAAAAAGATTAACAATAAATGATAGCTCAACCCTAGAAAATGGAAAACAATCAGCACTAAAACTCCATTATTAAACAAAATAACATTGACATGTTACAAAACATCTAACTATATACACTACATGAATGGTTCAACATTCTTAACAATTAACTAATCTGGTAACCTATCAACTCCATTATATTAGTAAGAATAGCAGACTAGTATACTAACTTCATCAAATAAGGCATTGAAAAGCATGTTTTGTAAAATGTTCCAAACAGAGGCAATCCTAGTACCTTGATCTCCATCTGTAAATGAGTAAAGAAGGCAACCAAGATGCTGGTGCATAAAAGTCATGACATACTCACGGGATAATACATTTTGGACTTACACTCTTTGGCATAAAGCAATCACACAAGCCAGCACCCAACCTACTGTCAAGGCAGTAGACGTCAACATATTTCTCAGTTTTATCACCTCCAAAAACCCAGAACATCCATATATAATCCATGGTTATGCTACATATAGTTTTTACAAGCACTTTTAGGTATTTCCAGTGGTCGCTAAAACACAGGCAACCCAAGAACATGTGCAAACTGTCTGCTCCAGCTTCATGACATCTCCAGCATCAGTTATTGTTTTTGAACCCTAGTCTAAACTGCCTAGCTGGGGTGAGGTACCATCTGTATAACAGCTTTGTTTGGTGGTCTTTATATCAGGACCATCTGTTCTACCTGTATGGAGCTATCCATGCTTCGGTCCATTCCTTTGTGGTGAGGCTGACCCCTTCCTGTCTTCTCCATCTCACCTAAACAGGTGTTTAACAGCTTTTGTGTTTATCCTTGACATCTTTATAAATTAAACTTGATCTCCCTTTCAATTAGCCCAGGGTGTGACTGACCAGGTACACCCAACAGTCTGGATATGCTTAGTCCAAATATGACCAACTTGTTCATATACCTTAATAACTAGGGCAAACTTAAAAGCCATGGCATACCTTGACAGATAAATAGATGCATAAATAAATAAACAGCTAAAGATACACCAAATCCACATGCCAGTTGTCAACTCAGTCTATGGGCAAACTCAGTAAACAGGGAATTTTAGAAAAAGAGAAAGACTACAACAAATTCAACCAAGAGAAATTCAGATCTAATACAATAATTCACAACAGCGTAAAGAAAGCCAAAAGTCGCCTATGTTTCTAGGAGCAGTATAAAATCAAACAAACCAACGCTAATATCAATGTCAACTAAAGGCTTAACAAAACATTAACAAAAGTACAAAATATGCAATGCAGCAAAATATAAAACATTTACAAAACAGAAAACATTGCAAACGAGAAAGTGGCGTAAGCACAGATCAAGAAAAAATATATAAAAATAAAATGTCTGTAAAAGAAAATTACTATCAACAAAAGAACAAATAACCATCAAAACAGAAACCCACAACCATATGCAGCAAGCATTAGATATTAACACTGTAGCAAATAATAACTATTTCAAAATACATAATAGAACCAAAATAAGTACAAACTATACTGCAAGAACTCATTACATATTTATGTATACACCATACAACATCCAAAAAAGAGAGAGGCCATAAATCACTAACAAATATAAACATAAAGCAAAGTACAGAAAGGCACCTAAAATCACAGCAGAACTATACAAAGTTAAACAAAAAATACAGCACAGTTTTGCTCCTCGACACTATTTTCAACATTATTTTTTTTCCCTTCAAGTCATGTTGTGATGCCTGTGCCCTGGCCCAGCAATCAAGGAGCCTCAATCCTCACCACTAACACCAGAGAGGGCGTCTCATATGAGAGGAAAGGATAACAGATACACACAGTAAATGCAAATCAGAGCACACAGAGATCACAGTCAGTCCGGGACTGGTCACTCCCTTGCTCCCCAGGCCCCCAATAAGATTCCCCACTGGCACAGCTATAGGGTCCAGATTTCAGGCTAGCTGGCAAGCTAAAACCTCCAGTACCCTCTCTGTCCAACCAGTGCTTCATGTCTCTGCCCAAGTAGCTGACATACACACTTAGAGATAAGTATTTATACAACTTCACAGGCACTCCTTGGAAAGGCTGACACAGATTCTCCAGCTGTGCCCCTATACCCAGACTATATGATACTAATTCCTGCCACCACCAGCTAATAATTATCAGCTACCCAAAGGCCCTTAAAAGAGTGTCCAATTATGACTGTGCAATATTATTATCCAATGGTAAGTGTGACTAAACAGTCTTAAGGCTTATTGGAAGGGCTTGTTACAGGATCACTTATAAGCATGCAATGTACTCTAGAGCTTAATTATCTCTACATAAACCAGCCACAGTTGAAAAGGGTTTAAAAAATATTTAATAATAAATACTAAAAACTTAGGACAATACTACTACACCACAGTGATATTCAAGAGTTCAGAGATCACACAGAAACCTAAAATATTTCAGTAGTACAGTTCTGACATAACAGAAAAACACCTGGTCTAATCTTTATAGTCCTAGCTATTTCTACAAGAAAACACACTTTTAAGATAACTTACTTAAGACACAGGCAGAGTGCTGATAAGTTGGACATCAAGACAAAAATGCTCCATAATCTCTGGTTTTTACTGTTTAAATTGAAACTGCAGTTCTGCTAAACATTATATCGTCTTTTATACATTCCTGGTGTTCCCAGGCTGACAGTAACTGCATTTACATTATTTTAAACTTAGAGCAATAAAGGACATTCCACATGTAAATTTTGGTCATTAACTTTAGCCTTAAAACAATAGGCAGGAAGCCTTCATCTAGCCGGACCGGAGCCGAATTGTAAAACATCAAAGGCAGTGATGAAATAGTTTTAATTTCAAAAGAAAGATTTGAAATGCTTGACTTAGTTTTTCTTACAGCAGATGGCAATGTTGGAACAGCATTTCTTTACATTTAGGGCACAAGCCTGTATTTTGCATTTATATTTACAAATGCCAGAATTATGTAACAAATTCTATTTGACTAGGCTGGCAGCCTTCACCCATCTCTACCCAATCTTCACACAGGTTGAGAGGGCATCAATTGGATTATTACCTAGGGTGTTAATTGCCCAAGCCTCAGCTACAGCTCTAGATTATAGCAGTATTTGGTATTTAGTCAATATTGATTCAAAGCTAACCCATTACAGCTTGGAGTGCCTTGCAACTATGAAGGAGTTAAGGGATACAGTCTATTATAGGTTTACATTTTTACCTTTTATAGCTTTATTTGTCATTTCTAGCAATTATTGTGCCTTTTAACTTGAGCATGCTGTGATATGAGAGTTCTGCAGATATAATGTTCTGCAGTTGCTAAAATCAAAGTTTAAAGGTCATATGAAGGAGCAGCTTTGGACACACTGTGATTTACATTGTACTATTTGTCATCACAGGATAGCTTGAAAACAAACTGGAATTCAAATCACAGTATGCCATCACTTCTTTAGTTCTTCTGTATGAGAATGGTCATGTTTTATCTTGTATGGTTATATAATTGGGTCTATATTATATATTCAAACTTTCCAAACTTTGAACCTCATATGTTCAACAACATATGATCGAAGGTTGAAACTTCAAAAATATAATAAAAAATTAAAAAAAAAACTTACCTCAATCCTCTGAGCAGGGGGGGCAAGCCCCCTGCACCCCCACACCCCCCTACTTAAATATACCAACTCCGAGATCACACTTCAGTGCAGAAAAGGGACATTTTCCCATTCTGTGCCATACGGAGCCATTGCTTTTAACCTTTGAACTTTTCAAAGTTTGATCATATGGTGTCAACCATATGACATTCGAACTTTGAAAAGTTTGAATAATTAATAGGGACCCTATATAATTTCCAGTCATATGTATGGGTAAAGAAAAAAATAAACTGGTAGAACATTTTGGTCATTACTATTTTTTATATTGTACCATTTTTGTCCCCATTCCCACTGGCCATCAAAACCCTAAGAGACCACTATCCAGGTAGCCATGAGGGAGCTTTGCACTCTCAATGGCACCCTGGCAATGATATCATTTTTTTAGTTATGAACCTACTGCTCCCCACCATGGAGACGTGAACATTTTCATCACCATAATACACCTCCTCAGTGTGTGCATGCAAGCTCTCCTACAGATACCATCATGGGCTTTGATCACCTGCTTGGGTGGCCATGCCAAAATTCTCCTGTCCTGGACTCCCAGTACATGATGAATTTACACCCTCCAGTGAGGGTCTGTCATTGCACCCATGGTACAAGCTGATTGAGAACCACTCCCCCCAACCTACCCCACCAGGGTACTTGGGCTAAATGGATCATTTGGACTGTAGTCCGCTTTTATCTTTCTCCACCTCTGGTGCAGGCACGCTGGGCAGTATTTAATATCAAACAAGTAGCTTTGTGTGGTAATTCACTATTTGAAATGCAAGATATGAAGAAGAAATTCTTCAAATTCTCAACATTAAAAATATCTTCTTCTACCAATATTGCCTTTTTTATTTGTAGTATGGGGTTGTTGTTATTAACTCAGTCAGTGGTATTACATGCAGCCCCACTACGCTGGTTGTACTATAATGATGAATTTGTTACACCACTGCATTCCCCACTCACTGTTTACAACATTTATAAAGCAAAAGACTGAGTTTATAATGTTCTGCTTGACAAAGGCTTCACGTCAGGAAAGTGTACATAAATACGGTTTACTTGGAAAAATACTTTTTGCACTTTGAAAGGTGATGGTGCATCCATTTGATTGACATTGGCACAACTGTGAATTTCTGCAACTTAGTAACAGGTTTTGTGAGCAATGTATTTTTTGGCACTGTAACAACTAAACTGTTTAAACTTTGTTACTCAGAGTTAATGTTTAAATAATGATTTATGTTACAGTAAGACCATATGGGAAGCTGATTACATAAACAGTATCTAGGCAAAAGCACTGAATTACTTCAACCATTGGCACTTTATAAGCTTTTATATGCTGCTAGGAGTCTTGCCTGATAAGCCATTTACTTCAGTGGCTTTGTAATAAAAATGACCCCATTTGACAAGTGCGGGCAGTCTCAGCAGGAAAGTGAATGCCCTTTACAGGGTAGTCAGATTGCTTAGATATACATGTTCTAGGTGTTTTTTAAGGTGATGACACAACTAGTTGGTAGTCATATATGAATCGACAGCACTAAGTTACACCTACAAATAGTGAATTTACAGGTGTGGGGTACTAATAAGATCATACTATTCAGTATTATTTGTGTGTGAACAGTACCAACCTATGGCAAAGGAATGTGCTGCTTTTACATGTGCAAATGACTACGTAAGCAATGCTTTTACACACACACACAGTATAATGTATTTATAGATGTCTTCTCTGATAAGAACAGTAGATATGGTAGCCTTGCTGAATACTTATTTTCCCACTACCGTATAGAAGTCTACAGTATGCGATTAAAAATAAAATAACTTATCCACATGGGTGTACAATAGTGACTTCTTACACAAAGAAACTGTCCTCCCAGTATAACCAAAATGCTACAAGTATATTGCCAGTAATGAGGCTTGTGGCACTGGTGTATCTCATTTTGGGGATGAGGACTTGATGGCAGAGCCCTCTTCAAAAAAAAAAAGAATCCCATGTGATTGCACCATTTGCATATAGGGATAAAGTCAAGACAATACCTCAGGTGACCTGAGTTTGATTTATGGTACAAGCATTTAGCACCACTGGCCTGGAGGATGGGTATGCCTGTCCTAGGGAGAGGGAGAGTCTTGTCTCATTTGGAGGATCAAAGCATGTCAGGAGGTAAGGAACTGTTGCAGAAAGAATGAAGGCATGACCATCTAAGCTGGTGACAGTAGCCCAGTATCCCTTTTTGGCTAATGTGGAGGAGCACATAAGAATGAACAAAATGGCATAGGAGTCCTTGTGGTAATGCAAGTAGTCACATCCCCATCAAGGAAGAAGTTCAGCTATTTATAACATAAAATGCCATTATAGAACCTGGCTCTGTGGTACAGTGGAATAAAGCCCTGACAGTGCTCCAGGTGACTTGTGTTTGACTAGTAGCACAGTTATTGGAGAGACAAGATGCAGGGAAGAGAGTGAGTGGCTGGTGCCAGCTCGTGCGTAATGAGGGGTAGGAGGTATGTTAGGCTCATTGGAATTACAGCATTAAGAGCTTGGTGGACACCACTCTGCAAGCTGTATACCACTTTTTTGGGAGGTTGTTCATGCACAGAGGCATGCATCTACCTTCCAAATATAGCCATTGCAGAGCTCACAGGTCTGCCATAGGATTGTGGAGTAAGGCACACTCTTCAGCATCAGTACGATACTACATCAGTATCCCCAATCACTCTCCAGCCCTGGACATGTATAACAATGTATAGTGCTACATATGTCACACTAACTAGTTGCACATATGCATTAATGTGCAATATATTTTATGCTAAATAGTGTGCATCAATGTGCAGTACTACACATGCCACACTAACTAGTGACATATGTGCATCAGTGTGCAGTGCTACATATTCTGCACTAACTAGTGATGTGCATCAATATGCAGTTCTACATATACCATGCTAACTAGTGATCTGTGCATCAGTGTGAAATGCTACATATACTACACTATTGATATGTGTGAATCAATGTACAGTGTTGCATATACTTATATGGAAATCTTATATGAATCTATATTTATCTTTGCAAATAATGCTATGCATATATCACTATGTGCATGCTTTCTACTACTGTATATCACTATGTGCATTATTTATACTTTGTATCTTTGACTTGTATTTCAAATTTCTATAATTCTTTGATTGTGAAATTTTTTATACACTGTAAATTTTTTATACACTGTAAATTGTTTGTAACTGGAGCTTTTCTCCTCGGGACTCCCCTGAAAATGGGCCACAAGCCCAGTTGAACCAACCTGGTTAACAAATGTCAGAAAATAAATAAATAAATATACTGTGCTAACTAGTGATGTGAACAGCAATGTGCAGTGCTGCATATGACACACTAACTAGTGACATATGTGCATCAGTGTGCAGTGCTACATATTCTTCACTAATGATGTGCATCAATGTGCAGTACTATGTATACCATTCTTAGTGATGTATGCAAGCACCATACTAGTGACATACAGCATGCTAACCAGTGATGTGCGCATCGATGTGCAGTATTACACATGCTACACTAGCAAGTGACATATGTGCATCAGTGTGCAATGCTGCATATACCACACTAGTGACATGTGTGGATCAATGTACAGTACTATATATTCTGCAGTAACTACTGATGCGCATTAATGTGCAGTACTACATATACCATGCCAATTAGTAATGTCTGCATCAATGTGTAAACCCTGTTCTACCACACCAGTGACATGTGCATCAATTTACAGTGCTATATATTCCATACTAACTAGTGATGTGTATATCAATATGGAGTACTACATATGCCACACTAACTAATGATATGTGTGCATGAATGTACAATGTTACATATGCCAGATTAACTAGTGACCTTTTACATCCCATTTTCTCCACATTCTAAACTCCTCATCACAAATTCACATGGGCTGAATCTCAGGAGCTCTAAATCATTGGATACAGAAGGCTAATGTCTGTATTCTGCCTTTTGTCCCTTCTGAAATATATAGAGATCCCTGTCATTTCCTTGTTTTCTCTACTATGTAATGTCCTACTTTCCAGAGGTTTGTTGTGCACAAGTTTGATGTCTCTATCCCAATCTTTTATTTTACTCCTTACCAGTGATGCCCCATTCTCCCAGTGTATGCTTTTCACATCATCCTCATTATCTAGCCTGTTGCCATACACCGTTACCCTTTCACCTAACCTTTTCTTTTGCTATATGTGTTTTCTATCACACCCTTTCAGACATTCACTTTATGTTAGCATTGACTATTATAACGAGGTCTTTCAAATCAGTAAACCTCCCATGAAAGATGAGGTTCTTGATTTTTTTCTGTGTTTTTTCATGTGCAGATATATGCATTTTGAATATGTTAATGCATGCCATGTGCTTTTTTATTATATATTTTGTTTTTATGTAAATACACACACACACACAAATATATATATATATATATATATATATATATATATATATATACACATATGTGTGTGTGCATGAACATGCTTGTGCATAGGTAGATATATCGATAGATTGATAGTTTATAGTGGAGAATGTTATAAACAACTGTATGCTTGATTTTGAAAGGTGAAAAAATTGCACAAGTGGAATTATAAGTCTCATTTTGTTTCTTTAGCTCCCTGCAGCTCACCATCAGTTGTCATCAATGAGTCCCTGTTACTTCATTGAAGAATGAGTTCATCGAATGGCATTTCTAGTGACATTTTATCGAATATGCCATTTGTAGAACCATTCTTACTGAGATTGCATTACGGTGGAGATTTGGAAATTTGCCCTTTCCCCAGTGTAGTGCAATCTCAGAGTTGGTATATATAATTTGTAGGGGGTGTAGGGGTGCAGCCCCCCACAAGAGAGAGGCTAGGTGAATGGCATTTTGGATGAAATGCTGTTTGATGAACCAATTCTTCGATGAAGTAAGATAGACCTGTCATCAGCTCCTCTCCTTGTTCCTTGGGTCTAATTCACTCTCCTTGGTCCACCCCAGAATCTACCCAGCTAACATCTGGGGTTAGTGAGGAGATTGTGGATGCTAGTGCATTATCATACTGCTGCTACAGGGCAAGCCCTAACCAATCACCCTGTGGCAAACTTGTGAGCTCCATTATGGCTACCTTTTTTAGGTGCATGCAGACTTTCATTTATGTGTAAACTTTCAACCGAGCAGCACCCAGCATGCATCTCACTTCTCACCAGGCTCTTCATGTTGCTTTTGAAGCAAGGCAAGCTACCTTCTTCTCCCCTGGATAGACTAGCCAGTGTCAGCCATGCTACCCAGCCTCCCCACCTAATCCTTCCATCTACCATGCTGCTAATTGAATGCAGATCTTCTGGGGTACAAGTCAGGGTTTTTATCCTTCTGTATCATGGGGTCAGTCAGTCTCATTTCTTAATCTTTCATCATCATTATCATCATCAAACCCTATTTTTCCATTTTTTTTAAGAGGTCAGGGTGCCATGTTAACTGTTGCCATGCCTCTCGATTCAATGCCACATTCCTTTCTTCTTCGACACTCATGCCTAACTGTCGCAGATCTTGTCTCACACAATCCATCCACCTCTTTGTTGGATGCCCTCATTTCCTCTTGCCTTCTTCCTGTCTCTCCCAAATCTTCTCAACCAGATTGTCTTCTGCTTTTCTGCACATGTGCCCAAACCACCATAATCTGTTCTCTTTGATCTTTTTGGCAATTAGAGCTAGTTTGGCTTCTGTTCTGATGTCCTCATTTCTTTGTCTATCCCAAAATGTGCATCCTACAACCCATCACAGGCACATAATTTCCATCATCTCTAACTTCCTCATCTGCTGTTCCATTACTGCCCACATTTCTGTACCATACAGTAGTACCAGTTGCACCACTGTTTGTTGCACCTTACTTTTCAGCTTCTTTGGTATTCATCTGTCATACACTACAGCTGGCACTCTATGCCAGTTGACTACAGCCTTTCTGATTCTAGTTTTGACCTCTTCATTCAAACTTTGCTTCTCCTCAACCACCTTTCCCAGATACCTGAAGCTGTTAACCAGTTCCACTATCTTCCTTTCTATGTCACTTCTCATCTTCTTTTGATTTCCACAATTTGCTGCCATTACCACTGTCTTATCTGTACTCAGTTTCATCCCATGTGTTTTCAGTTTTGCTTTCTATTCCTCTATACTTTACTCAGAGTCTGCCTGTAATGCCACATCATCTGCTTTGTTGATCTGTCCCCATGAACCTGTTTGCTAATGTAATCCATCACCAGTAGGAATGGCAGTAGGCTCAGAGCTGAACCCTGATGCATATCCACTCCCACTGGGAGCTCCTCTGTGAAACCTAACACTATTCATATTTGAGTCACTGGGTCCTTGTACATAGCCTGCACTAATTCTAATAATGTTTCTAGGACTTTAAACCACTGCAGGACTGCCCAAATCAGCTTTCTTGGGACCTTGTCATATGCTTTCTCAAAGTCTAGAAATGCTGAATTGGACTTTTCCCTCATCTCTAGCTTAGTCTCAGTTATCTGTCTCACTGCAAACATCCGGTCAGTTGTGCTGTATCATGATCTGAATCTGAACTGTTCATCTCCCATCTTACTTTCTTCTACTCTGCATAACTATTCATCAATCGCCCTCTCCAGAACTTTCATGCAATGTGGCAGGAGTTTGATACTGCTCTACTGTTCACAGTTGTGAATGTCCCATTTGTTCTTGTACACTGGCATGTGTATGCTTATTCTCCAGTCATCTGGGATGTGCCTCTCTCCACACTACTATGAGTATCCTCAGGAGCCATTTCTCTACTATCTCACACAGCATCTTTATCATATCTGCTGTAACCTCATCTGAGCCTGCTGCTTTCCCTGACTCCATTTTCTTAGTCCTGTTCTTACTTCTTCTATGGTGTCATCATAGGCTGTGTCTGGGACAGTACAGCTTCTGTGGGGTTTTGTTCATTCAAAAGCTGCTGGAATTACACCTTCCATTTGCCTTTGATGTCCTGTGGACTGGTGAGCAGGTTGTTGCTGGCATCTCTTATGAAGGGTGTCTGAGTGTCTTCTTTATCTTTCTTTTTTTCTTTCTTTGCCTTGCAACCTGATATAGTTTCATTGTGCCACTAAGTCACTTTCCAGAAGCTAATAGAATGCCTCTGATGCTCTTTTCTCTTTTATTGCAACTCCTTTCTTAGCCTATTTATTAGCTAACCAGTATTCCTCCCTAACCTGGTCCATCTTTTATATCTCCCTCTTTTTCCTGCACTCCGTCTTTCTTTTGATGACATGCTGGACTTCTACATTCCACCACCAGCATTCTTTTGTGTGCATATTTCCATACCTGACTTGGCCACATATCTGTTCTGTAATTCTCGTGCATGCTGTTTTGAAGCTCTGCCATTCTTCTTCAACTTCCTCATCTTCTTGTGGTTTTAGAGCCTTGAGTAATTCCTTGCACTGTTGTACTTTCTGTCTAGTCAACTTCCGGGTCTTCAGTCTGGTTTCTGTTGACCTTAAAGCCTTCTCTAAACATTGCTTGCAGCTGATTTTGGCAATTAGTGGTTTATGCTGTGGGCTTGACTGTTTCACTAGGGGTGACTTTGCAATCACTGATTCTATTCCAGTGCCCTTTCCTTACGAGGAGGAAGTCCAGCTGAGTTACATGTTGGCCTCTCTTGTATGTGATCTCTGTCTTTCTGAACCATGTGTTGGCTACTACCAAACCATTTGCCAGATAGAAGTCTAGAATGGCCTCTCCTTCTTTATTCCTGTTGCCCCACCCATGTGGACTCAGGCAGTCCCCATATCCTTTTCTGTCTGTCCTGATATGTGCATTCAGTTTACCCATTATCAACACCAATTCCTGTTGTTCTCATTTATCTAGTGCTTCCTGCTGTATGGATGCACTCTTTTTCTCACTATCACAACCCTGCTGTGGGATATAGGTTGAAATTATGAGTACTGCTCTATCATTACACTGAAGTCTGATTGCCATGAGTCTGTCACTAATTCTGATGACATCCCTCCCTGGCATCTGAAGCTTCTCTCTCACCACAATCCCCACACCATTTCTAGCCTGTCCTTCTCCTGAGTAGTAGACGCTGGATCCCAAGCCAAGTGGCTTCACTGAACTGCCCTTCCATCTTATCTCTTGGATACATAGGATGTTCAGCCTCCTCCATACCATCATGTCATCCACTTTCTAGCTCATATATTTATTTTCCATATCAGATATCCCATCATAAATTATCCCATTTACCTACCTGGCTAATTTTACAGAGCGGTAGTAAAGATATGTAAATTTATCTTGTCTAGTTATATGTTGATCCCTGTAAATGTGTATGTGTAAGTATACATACTCCTTTTATACACATTCTAAAAACATCAGGATAACATTGTTGAATATATATATATTCTGTTTGTAGAACAAGACAATAGGATTATGTAAACCCTTGGCTCATCTGACTACATTTAAGTACACTCTACCCACATCATCAAGCATTTGCACGTACCTTCTGTGCACCATAGTGTATTGGAACTACAGACAATGGACAGTCACTTGTCAGATGTAGACTCAACAATACTTACAAAGCATGATGAAACAACACTATAAGCAATACAAATTAAAGACATTTATAAATCATAAAATTAGTAAATAAAATGAAAAAGACATGCACTTTGAATGACTGAGTAAAACCTTTAAACCAATAAATGGATCCTGCAAATATAAGTTTCAGAAAAACTTGTATGGAATGATAACAAACTATACCAAAGTTAAGTTATAAAGCCATCTGGAAGTGCACTTCATAATCAAGCTATGCTGTAGATTATTCAGTTTCTTGCTAATTACCCGAGAGACACAATAAAGAAAACTTGATGTGACATACACTATAATATTACACAAAGACAGAACACACTTCTCTAAACTCGTTAATTAGCTATTAGACAGATAAAAGCAATATAAAACCAAAATACAGGAACAAAGAATGGCACAAACTGCTTGCAAATACCATAAGAGAAATAAGAAAATAGTTGGTGTGAGTATGACATTTTCACAACTAATGTAAGCAATACAAGGTGAAGCAAAGTAAAAAAAAATACAAAAGAAGATTAAAAAGACCATAAACCACTAATAAAAGGCCATAAACAGCACTAATATATGTTTCCCAAACCAAAACAAACAGGAGCATACTGGGAAAAGACTACATACAATAAAGCATGTCACACAAATAACAGATAGACCCCCAATATGAAGCTATAACAACAAGACAGATTCAGCAGCATCAAAACAGTGAGGTTACATATATATGGGAAAACAGTAGTTTCAGGATAAGGATTTTACTTATAGGTTCATAGGTTCATACTAGACTATCTGCCCTAGGGCATTTATAAGCCTAGCCAGAATGTGTTTGGCTTTCACCACCAATTTTAAATTTGTTTTGCTATGCCCTTTTTCGAGGTTAGTATACTGTGCGTCTGTCTAACAGTGACACAGAAGTGATACCCGGGGTAAACCTACGATCTCCCATCCACTCATCAAGATTCCTCTTGAAGAGAGTCAATGAGGGACTCTGCCTAACCTGGACTGGGATTTTATTCCAGAGTGAAGGGAGCCTCTGGGTTATGAATCTGTCCCTCCAGCATGTCCTATTTATTTCAGTGCTGAGGTTCAAGTCTCTCGAGCGCATAGCTCGATGGGATTTGGATTTTCTGAGGTGCAGCATGTCCATTAATTCCGGGGTGGACATGGCTTTATACGTCAGGAACAGATCGCCTCTGAACAGGTGGTATGCCACTGAGTAGAGCTGGAGTTTCTTTAACCGGGCAGCATATGGCATCTGTTTGAGCCCTTTGATCCTCTTGGTGAGGTACTTGTCCTTCTTAGTGCTGCCATTTTGTGTTGCTTATGTCTTTTAGTCTGTTTGTAATTTAGTTCATTATAATGTTGCTTTGAGGTTTAGTCTTTGCTTGTCCTATGCTTTAGTTGTTGGTACATTGCTCTTTATGGTTCTAATACTTTGGCCAGGATTTATAGAGATGCGCTTCCGCATCTCTATGAACAGTATTCAACAGATGATGAAGACTAGCTTGTAGGGACATTACTGAGGCCATGACAGGGGTTGAAAAGAGAGGATAGGTATGCAAGAAAATAGATTTAGGAAGCAGAGAAAGACACATTAGAAGTAAATGAGGAGAAAGCAGGTTGGGGGAAACAGGACACGTCTTTTGCTGGGAGCGGTTCCCCATTTTACATATCTTAATTGAGACAGAGAGTGACACGCACACACACACACACACACACACACACACACACACACACACACACACACAAACACACACACACAAACACTCGCGCGCACACACATAGAAGGAAAGAGGGAAAAGTGAAAGATACAAATGGGAAGGATGGGGTTAGGAAGAATATGCAATAGGGCACACAAACACACATGACACAGGGCAGAAAAATGTAGGTCGATTTGCACACACTGGGAGGGGGAGACATGCGAGATGTACAATCAAACAGAGAGCAGACCAAATGGCTAAGGATAGGGCCAGGTACGGTCAGCATGTCAACTTGCCCAGAGATATGTTCCTCAGGCAGTTATGGCGATCCATGGCATGAGTCACTCCCATCTTGGGTGGCATTGATAACATGGGTCAGCTGGTCTAGTTAATCAGAAATCCAATGCAGAAGGGTTTGATATCTGGTGACTCAGAATGCCAGTGTGCAGTCAGCCACCATCTGCTTCAGCTTTGACTGAACTAGGGTAGGTAACTGGAGCTCCTTACCTGCTGATAAAGGACCTTAATGTCCCTGCTGAGGCATCACTCACCCCACTCACCTACCCACCTCAGTGCAGTCCCAAAGAAGCCAGGGTTGGAAATAGTTAATATGCTTGTTGGAGAGACCATCATGACCTGCAGAAGGGAGAAACAAAAGGAAGGGTGCCATTAGTGATGACAAGCCACTCCTGATTCACAAAATATAATACAGGTGACAGAATAGGAGTGCAGTAACCCTTCTGTGCAAAAGGGCTCTTCTGCCTCCTGTAGCAAATTGCAGCATTGTCCTCATGATCTGCACACTGTGCATGATACTGTGTGAGGAGGGTGATATAGTGATTGGTTACTGGATGTCTCCATCACTGTCATCACTGCTGGAGGATCTTGTGCTGGAAGCTATAACAGGAACTGCTTTTGCAGGTGCAGAGGTTTTCTAATCTTAGGATTGAGCTGCTTACATCTTTATAATGCTATGTAGCATGCACCATGCTACAAAGATCTTGTAGTCTGTGTTAGAGGCGTAGTGCAGTGTCTCACTGACATGTGTAGGCAGCAGAACTGGGCTGTCAGCAAGCCAAACGCAAACTCCGTTATCTTCCCAGTTTGTGCATGAGTTACGTTATATTTCATCTCAGCCATACTTTGTTTTTTATATAGATGTCATCAAATGGGGCTCCATTTAGTATCCTACATCACCTGCAACAGAGTATGAGCATGTATGAGGGGAGTGAACATGCATAACTACTACCTGCAGCTCTGGATATGTGCGTGTACCTGTGTGCCTCCACTTACCTACCAGGTGGCCCTGTGGAACAGAGATATACATGACATGTATGCTATATGTGGGAATCATGGAAACTGCAAGGGTACCTTGCAAACACATTGGTTATCGGCCCCTTTGCAATGCACACTGCTTGGCAGTTAATGCAATGGCAGCACTTCTTATCAATGACACCAGCTGGGGCCTTTATTGCCACATTAATATACAGATGCTACCACTTCAGGGAAGCGGGCAATGTCATAGAAGCCATGCATGATGGTGGCCCTCTCTCTTTACCATGTTGGGGAAACAAATGTGTTCACTCATATGTGGTAGTAATTTATTGAGGAGAATCTTGAGTAGGCTAATGCCTGTGATATTCCCAATATGTTACCTGTCAGTTTCTCAAAGGTTCTTGTATCTTGAATGTTTCATGCCTTAGTATTGAAAGGTACAGAAAGTCAACACATTCCTCCACACCATGTTTGTGTGCCATACAGGTCAGCTAATGCATATAATGTCTCATTTAATGAGAAAACAATTCTGGAACTCCTAAGCCATCTGCTCATGACATGTTATTCTGTATCACTACCATTTTTTCTAAACTACCTGCCACCAAGTTGTACTCCCAAGAACTTGCCCACTAGCCTGACAGCGGTACCTACATTTATCTGATTCGGCTGTGTGATGACCGCTGATGGATATAGGTAGTGCAAGCAACTAGCTCCTTGGGAAATAACCCAGGTGGTGCTTCCTCAGTCTGAATCAGAACCAAAAAAAGTTATTTAGCCCTAACCAAAGAGCTACTGTGTTTCTGCATACTCTTTGGTACTTTTCCTGCATTATCTGTAGGAAATAACTACACTGGCTCCTTGCTACAGAAGTAATTTAAGCTTCATAGCTTAGAGAAAGAGAGAGATGGAACCCTTACAGCAACCAAGGTGACCAAGGTTTGAATAGTGTCTCTGACAATGGAGGAACCAGTCTGGGGGAAGGTTCCTACCTCTTGAGTAGCAGATAGAGGGAGGTGCAAATTCTCTGATAGGGACCAGGGAAACCACCTTCCTATGCCTGAAGGAGAGAGGTGGGGCTGCTTGTTGAGAAAGTGCTTTGTGGAAAAGGAGTGACATGCAGTGTGGCCAACCCATTGCACATCTCCATTTTTCTCCACTAGTGTGTTCTCACAGAGGAAACATTAGAGTACAAGAATTCCACCAAATGACCCCTGATGACCATCTATATGATAACCTCTCCCAGCTGACCCTCTCCATAGTAATAAGAATGAATAGGTTAATCAGCGAGGCTGATGATCAGCAGACTGCACTGGCAAAGAGTGCCAAAAAATGTAAGGAGCCATACAGTGTTAAGTGTAGCTCTGTAAATAATTATCAGTGCATGCAGTCAGCTCTACTGATTTGCAGGGAACAATCAGCACTTCTTTTATAATGCCAGTTGTGCCCCTTCCTCACCAAACCCTAGCTACAGATGTAGTTCCCCTAATCCTACTAATCACATAAATCTTTATGGATTCTCACAAATTATAACCACTCCTACTAGAATCCATAAGCCAAGCAGTAAGGAAACCACCCTAGACTGGATCCTTATCAACAGCCACCTTGATACTTATAAACTAGGAACCCTTCCTGATGATATCAGTGATCATATGCTAACCTACATTATTAAACACAGAGTCCATATCCCAACTACTAATAATTTTAAAACCTCTCGCTCCAAAATAATTTTTAATCCAGAGAGCTTCCTAAATGAACTGAAAGCATGTGACTGGTCACCAATGTCTCATCTTCAACTTGATGAAGCAGTGACCTACTTTAACACTAAATTTCTTCAAATCCTAGATTACCACGCCCCCTATCACTCTTCCCGAATAAGAACTAAAATTGCTCCCTGGCTCACAAAACAAACTAGGCAAAACATCCTCCTTAGAAATAAAATCTGGGATAAATGGAGAGCCTCCAAATGTCCATCAGATCACCTTTACTTTAAACAGTTAAGAAATACTACCAAGAAAGATATTCTTAGAGACAAAAAAAGAGTATTAACTTCATCTCCAACAAACCCATCAACAAAAACCACAAAAATTCTGGTCAGACATAAGCAAACTTCTTCAGCCAGGGCACTCTACAACTCCTACCCCAGCAGGATTCAACCATAATAACTCCAACCAGATTCCCGATGCCTTTAATAACTACTTTACTGAAGATATTCAAACCCTAGCCAATACTCTACCACCTATGACCATTTCCCCATTAAATGCCACTAAGACTCCTTCTCCTACATTTCAAATACAACCTGTACCTACATCCCTAATCTGCAACCTCCTTCAAAAACTAAAACCTTGCACCCCATCTGCTGACTGTCTGCCAGTTGAATACCTGCAAATTGCAGCAAAAGCCATAAAAGATTGTTCCCATAGCCTATCCCATCTCCATCCTTATAAATAGAACTATTTTAGAAAGCAAAATCCCTGCCATATGGAAAGTATCCCACATCATCCCGTTACATAAAGGTGGGTCATCTACTGAGCTATCCAACTTTTGGCCTATTGCCTTACTCTCTCCAATAGCTAAAATAATGGAGAAATGCATTCACAGACAACTACTTGACCACCTTCTCAGAATAACTTACTTGCCAACTGCCAGCACGGATTTAGGCCATTCCATAGCACAACAACTTCCCTGCTATCCTTTTCTGACTCCATAAACAAAAATCATAACAATAACACTTTTTCCTCTGCACTATTTATTGACCTTTCAAAAGCCTTTGATATGGTGAACCATAACATACTTATAGACATACTAAAAGCCCAATCACTTGATCCAGAAGCATTACAGTGGTTTAAGTCCTATCTGGAAAACAGACAGCAAGCAGTACTTTGGGATAATAATCTTTCTACATCCCTCGCTGTAAACACTGGAGTACCCCAAGGCTCTGTCTTAGGACCTCTACTCTTTTCATTGTTTATTGATGATCTACATACCAAAATTCCTCAAGCCACCTGCATACAATATGCAGATGACTCTACTTTAATTTGTTCAGCCAAGACCATAGCCTCTCTCCAGTCCTTCACTCAAACTGTATTCAACAGTGTTGAAAATTGGTTCATGCAACTCTGCCTCCTCCTGAACCCCAAAAAAACAAAATTATTGCTCTTTGCTCCAACTCAAAAATCACCTCGACTGTATTTCACAATAACCTCAAACAATGCAACTAACATAACCCCAGACACTACAACCCATCTACTAGGAGTAACAATTGATAACAACCTTAGCTATGATGACCACATTAATTCTACAATAAAGTCTGTCAACAAAAAACTAGGCACCCTTTACAGAATCAAGCCCTTCCTTACCCCTTCAGACAGAATGACTATTGCCTAGACCCACCTTATCTCTACCCTGTTCTATGCTTCTGTGATATATACCAATCTATCTAAAAACAACCTCACCAAACTTTCCACCAGTTATAATAACATAGCCAGATTTGCCACTGGCACCCCTTTTAGAACTCACCACTGCCTCAACCTCAAACAACTGGGATGGTTAGAACTGCAGAACCAACTACTTTGTCAACAACTTGTTATCACCCAAAAGATCCTTTACCACCCTAATAATACCCCTATCCTCACTAATCTGATTACCCCCTACAAAAATCTTGAAACACTACGCTCAGTTAATAAGATCCTTGTTTCCACTATTAAGTCAAAAAATAAAGCTGGGGACTCACTTTTCTCCAACACAGTAGGTAAAAACTGGAACCAGCTTCCTACTGAACTTTCCACCCTTGCTTCCACTTTCCTGTTTAAAAAACATCTTACAGAATATCTTAAATCTCACTGGCTTTGTCCTGCTCTAACCCTGACTGATATCTCATTCCCCTTCTTGCTCTCTCTGTACTTCTCTTCTCTACTATTCTATGCTGCCTACTCTGTAATTTATAATCTCCTTCATACTACAAAAAAAATGTTTTTTTGTTTATCTCTCTGTATTTTGATATTAACTTCAACCTACTAAACGACTCAGTACAATTTTGTTCTGACCAATGTAGCCAATGTACTGTAATTCACTTGACTACTACTATATATTGTATTCTTTGTCACTGCTAGTGCTTGGAGCTTTTCTCCCCGGGCCTCTACTGAAAATGGACATATATCCAGTTAGACTAGCCCGATCAACAAATGTAAAATAAATAAATAAATAAATAAATAAAATAAATACAGCTTTGCTAAAATCACCTGCATTCTTACTGCCACCTCTCTGTTGTAGCTTGCAACTTATGTTGACATTTTGAGTCCTGGCTACCATTACACACTCTGTGCTAGATTGGGATATACCTCTCAGACTGTTAGCATTAAAAATTATTACAGTGACCTTTAAGGATCATAGCAAGTGATCAGAAATAGGAATACTTTCTTATTTTTCAAAACAGAAGGTATTTATATACTAGATTTCATAAACATTTGTGCGAAACCGTCTTTGTATATGCTTAGTTCAATTGTCTAATAAGGTATAGTTCTTTACATAGATCTAACTTTATGAAAAAAATGTCAGTCTAGTACAGGAAAGCCTGCAAAAGAAGATACATTTTAAAGTTAAATTATTGCACTTGTGAAGTATAGACTGTGAAACCAGTGGAGAGTTATAAAGATGGGTTAGAGATGGAGTGCACAAGTGTCTATTGTTACCAAGAGGTGATTATAGAGTGCCTTGGAGTGCCATAGAACAAAGGCTTCACGGCCCTTAAGAGACCTTTCAGTGGACAATAATATCATAGTGCAGTCACTTGAACTTGATACAGTGACCATTTGAGGAATACTTCTAGAGTAAATCAGAAGTAGCTAGGGTCTTTTGACTGATTTTCTGTGAGGGGGATATGAACACTACTGACATCTGAATGCAGTATAGTCATGACATCTCTCCTAGTCATTTCATCTACAACAACAATGTACTTTGAAGTCAACAAATGCAGAATCTTAGGTTCCCCAGCCTGCAGAGTCAGCTGTCTTTTTAGTTTTAAAATGTTCTGAGCTGGAATTCATTGTATTACTGTTTGCTGTCTGTCTTTACTTCTCAAAATTCTGCCTCAGAACCAGCATGGTCTATAGTAACAGATAATTAAAAGAAGTGTAAAAACTAGATCTCACATGAAGTGCAATTCTTAAGGAGGAGTATAAACTTCAATATTTCATAATAATTTACAGTTTATATTTTATCAGTGAAATATAAATTTTGGTCAAAGGCCAACACTATGAGACAAAATCAAGGGCATTGTTGATGATGAAAAATGACTGAAACTGTACGTGTTTTTGAAACTTCTGAACTTATCCATGATGGGGTAATACATTATATTCTTGGGTAATATTTTTAAAATAAGGAAGGGTTACACAAAATATTGGATACATTTTTACTTTACATTAATTATATACCTTTTTTTGAGATTTACCCATTTGAGTAATTCAGAGACTGTTAACTTTTTGGATGTTGTGATATCCAACAATTTTGGCGAACTGAAGTATGAATCAAATGTTTATAGGAAGGAATCTCATTCTAATAGTTTCCTTCATTATAATAGATAACATCCCACCTTGGCAGGAAAATAATTTAGTGAAAGGACAAATTATTAGGTTCAGTAGACTGTCCTATGATGATGTATTTAATAGTGAAGCGAATACATTATGTAACATGTTCTTGGAAAGAGGTTATGTCCATGAATTTTTATATGATCTAAAGAAACAAATTATCAAAGAAAGGATGACTAAACATAACCCCCTATTGTGATACAAAGGGGAAATTAGTTTTAATAACTAATGGATAAGAGTGTGTTATCAATCAGGTAGTTTCCTAGGGTAGCCAACATCCCAAAGGGTACTATTATGCATTTACTGGTATTGAGTTTCAATCTGTACCTATGGCAACCTGTTATTTGTTTGTATTAGCCCTTCTTAGAGGAAATTTGCATCTTGGTGGATTCCTTGAGAGCTCCCGGTTTGTAATCATTTGCAAACTTGGTCAGCCAGAGGCTTTTGACATTTTTCCTTGAATTCAGAGAAGTAGATGTCAAAAGGGAGAAGGCTCAGCACTGAGACCTGTGAGACTGCCAGTAACCAGCCTCTTTGCAGAGGTAGACTCCACTATCTTAACTTTCTTGGTCCTATCTGAGAACCAGTTGGCAATTAAACATGCAACATAGGGGTTTATGGTTAATTCAGTGAGTTTTTTTTACAATGCAGGAGTGGGGTACTGTATCCAATGCACTGGCCAGGTCAGGATAGGCAATACCCACCATTTTGCCCTTGTCCAGTGTCTTGATGACCTTCTCATCTCAAACAAGTCTAGCATTTGAGTTGGCATGATCTTCCCTTGACAGAACTGAACTGGGTTGGATCAAGTGTCTGGAGGTTTCCAAAGTCATTAGTAATCATTTCTATGATAATTCTTTCCATGGGTTTGCAAATGAGACTAGTCGGACTAATGGGTCTGTAGTTTCTAAGGTCTGTAGAAGGCATAGAAGCAATACTTTTCAGCTCATTTTGTGGAATTTCCATAAAATGTCATAAATCTGCCTGAGGGCACCACCCTACTGGACCATACCACCTGAAATGAGTACTACTTACAAGGCAACCACACTACCTGAACTGAGTTCTACTTACAACGCAGCTGCACTATCTGAACTGACTCCTTTCAATCTAGAAGGGCAGTGGCTGTAATCAGAAATTTTCATGGACTGCTGAGCTCTTTCTTTATCAAAATTGTAAGCCAGTACCATGTGAAGAACCTTTATTTCTGCTCCTTGTATCTGTGGTCTCATACTTTCAGTGACTATCCAAATCTCACTATCATAGGTGAGGATAGAAACCAAAACAGAGACTAGCTGATAAACAGAGAGCTTCATCCTGTGCCTTAGATTGCACTTCACCACCACAGACCAACACAGTACCTGAAGTATTTGCACCACTATCCTCATCTGCTGGCCAAATTTCAGATCTCCTACCTCCACTCATGAACAAGTCTTTAACATGTTCTTGCTCAAAACCAGGATAAACTATATCCCTAAATGGGAACAACTATCTTTTCATTCCTTATACCTCCTTGCTATCCCTTCTTCACTTACTTCCTACCTACTTACTATCAAATTATCTTCCCTGTCTTTCTCTCTAAATATACTATAAGCCTGTTTTTTTCCCTTACTTCATATTGCAATTCCTGTTTGTATTGGACTAACTTACCTTTAATTTCTCTACAAACTGTCTAAACTTTCTCTATATATTAAATGATTGTCATATAACTTGTATTGATTCTTAACCAATGTTTCTATATTACATCTAATTTGTTATAATTATTTAAAATGCAGATGTTTTGTTTTATCTTTGAAGATTACAAAACAATTTAAGAACAATAATTTTACAATAATTTGGAATTTTTTTTCCTCAGGTCTCCATGAAAATGGGCCTCTACCCAATCAGATTGTCCCCATAATCAAATGCCAGTAAATAAATAAATAAACATACAAAAACACATCTAAATGAGGTAGCCATTCCTCCCTCAGCTACAGACAGCAAGTCTTTTATTGGCATAGAGGAACGATTTTCACCCAAACCATTTCACAAGTAAAGAGTCATACATTTGAAGGTAAATACTATATTTATGTCATGTGCAACCTGTGAAAAGCTTATTAACATCCCCTAATAGTAATAAAAGTCTATTTATTCCCTTAATAAGTAGACTGTTCTCACATACCCCATGTGAGAAGTTATGGTCTCTTATCCATTTATCAAATCTGGTTTTAAAGGTCATTTATTTATTTATTTATTTATGCATGCATGCCTTTTTTAATTTACTTATTTATAGCTGTTAATCAGGGTAGAGCACTGATCCACATGGACCTTTTTCAGACACAGCCAAAGAGGCACAGTCTGGTTAAGAAACGTACTCTGAGTCAGACAATTCATAACCTTTATCCTTTATACTAACTGCCTGACAGTGGTTAGATTAGCCTGTTCCAAAGCAGTGATGGCTACTTCTTTCAGTTCAAAGTGAAAAGCTGCAAAAAGCAACTGAATGAGTGGGGTTAACTGGATTGGGGTAGGGCTATAGCATGGCATGGCCATCTTTGAGTATGGTTATCATTTTATATAAATAACTGGTCAAACACTACTACACATGCTAAATAGTGTATCAGCTGCAGTCTTCCTCTTTAAAATACATGCCAGAGCTATTTGAGAGGCTTAATTTCACACATATGAGATGGCTATAGTGATGTTATTGATTGTGCACAGCTCAGATGTGTAACTGTGATCAAATAAAACATAATGTACACAGTAATGCATTTCAACTTATTTTACTCAAATACATATGAGCCTTGTCAGGCCAGATAAATGAACGTTTAACTGTGATCAAACAACAGCAAGAATTCATGCTGCTCCACAGACTCCTTCAGTAACCACCAATTAAAGCATGCCTGATTTGATCAAATGAATGAATACAATATGGATAGTAAGCAAATGAATAAGCAAATAATAATAAATAAATAAATAATAGCCAAAATAGCATATTACAACTCACTTTCCAGTTGTGATCAAATAAAAATAATCATTATGCCTCAATAGCATATTTCAGCTTAATTCACTCAGAAAAACACAGTAGTCCTCCTATTCAAGATAATTGACTGTTTATAGGAGATCCAAGGATTGCAGAAGTTAGTCACATTCAATCACAGACTGCTTCTATATCCATCAAGTATAGACAATTTATTGATTGTGCACATCTCAGTTGTTAGATTGTGACCAGCTGAATGAATAAGTAAATTAATAAATAATGTCAACAGTAACTTATTTCAACTCATTGATGTCTGACACATTTAGTGCAACCATACCCCTTAACCTCTTAGAGCAAGAAATCTTGACAAAGCCATTAAAAATATGAGTTCGAAGGCCCCAAAATAGGGCCAGTTTTTTAAATATTGCTCCTGAAAGCTTAGAAAGTTGATAAAATAACAGATTTTGCATTAGCATAAATTCTCTGAGGAGTACGAAGTCTGAAATGTAAATGTCTTTCATTATTTTCTGACATCAGTCAGTGATTTGCCAATGATTTTCCAGAAAACCACAATTTTAAGAGAAGCATACAAAAATTTGTGGCAAAAATCTGGACAGTTGAGTGGTATGACACACACACATATACCCTCCAGATTTGTAACTAAGATCAAATTAATGAATGGATTACTACATTAATAAATACATAGATAAATAAGCATCATTAAATAATTATCAGTTCACTGATCACAGGCACATACACTGTAACCAGTGCAACTTTGACATATCCACACATACAAAGAGACACAAAGACACACACACACACAGATACATATACCCTGTAGAAAACTGTGATCAAATTAATGAACGAATGACTACATTAATAAATACATGAAAAAATTAATAAATAAATAGACATCTTTAAAGAATTATCAGTTCATTTCTTACAGGCGCATACACTGTAACCAGTGCAACCTTCACATATGCACAGATACAAAGAAACACACACACACACACACACACACACACACACACACACACACACACACACACACTCACACAAACAAATTCACAAAATAATAAATATATAAAAGAAAAATACATACTGTCCTTGTTGGCAGTGGTAACATTAAACAGAACAGCAAAGTCAATAAAAGTTCTCAAAACAAAAGATCACACAACAGACTAGGGAGTTATTTAATTAAAAAACCCTTAATTAAAAATATGCATCTTTTATCCAATAAAAAAAATAGGTCATTGTTCCCCTCTACTCGTCACTCATTAGACCCATTATAGAGTACACCGCCCCTTTTGGAATGTACCTCACAACACATCTGCAGCAGCTGGAAACACCACAGAAGTACCTCACAAAGAGGATTACTGGCCTCAAACAAATGCCCTACACTGACCGCCTCAAAAAACTCCAGCTTTACTCCGTAGCATATCACCTACTCTGAGGTGATCTCTGCCTAACATATAAAGCTATGTCAAACCCAGAGCTGTTGGACATGCTACACCTAAAGAAATCCCAATCCCTCCGAGCTACATGCTCTAGGGACCTAAACCTTGTTGCCACAATAAACATGACACTGTTGGGATAGATTCCTGTCCCAGAGACTTCCTATATTCTGGAACAAGCTATCCATCTATGTCAAGCAAAGTTCTTCATTAGCACTCTTCAAGAAAAATCTTGATGAGTGGATGGGAAATAGGAAATACACCCCGGGGATCACTTCTGTGTCTCTGCTGGACAGTGGCACAGGAAAATAACTTTCTTGGGTGGCGTAATCTATGGTACCTTGCTGGCTAGGCTTACGTAGGCCCTTGGGCCGATAGCCTAGTACCTACCTATGAACCTCCTAATAGTTTCTAACTACAACAACAGTGCTATCATTTTTCATTTACACCCCCATACCTTATCACTCACAATACACACATTTGGTCATATATGACTGCCAGTTATAGCCACTTTACTGACTGTGTACACCTCAGATTTGTGACTGAGGTCTAATAAATAAATGACTAAATGAGTAAATAAAAAAACAATCCAGTTAAATAATGGCCAAAGTAATATACTCACTGCTGCCACACACATGAAGTGCAGGCACTGTAAGCTGCACATAAACACACACACACACACACACACACACACACACACACACACACACACACACAGACTATTAACTGAATAAAAGAAAAAAATAGCTACTGGCATTCAGGCTGCCTGGTAGGGCTATGACTGTACATAAGAAAACAGCTAATTAATGCACTCAACAGAACAAAACAGATGACACAGCAGACTAGAGCTATTTAATTGAAAAATGTCCTTAATTAAAAGTGTATATGTTTTATCCAACCCCAATTAGGTTTTGTCTGCAGGAACAGTTCTTTCACACTTCATTCAGACTGCTTCAGGTACCAGTCACCTGACACAACCCAGAAGTATGAAAGGTTTCTGCTCTCTGCTTTGTCTATATCAGACCAGTCCACTGAAGTGTTGCTTCTCCTCCTACAAAGAGCAGGTGGACCTGTAATAATCACTTTTAAAAATCAACTCAAAGAAGTAAACATTTTTTTACAGAAATCAGGACTAGTTACAGCAATGTATATATTCAACCATATTTAAGGATAAAATTAAAACATTTTCAAAAACAACTTTTCATTTGATGGGACTGCAGGTCAGCTGACCATTACCATAAACCTTTCCAGTTCCACAGGGAGTTGCTGTGTTGGATTAAGTGACTCTCATGTCATCAGGTATTGTTAAGGTAGCAGTAAAGGTATGGATGTCGACAGTATGCATTAGTATCCAGTGGGTCTACAGAGGCAAATGAGATAAAAAAGTACAGGATCTTTTGTAATTTGCAAGGGTAACAGATATCTCCTCACATCAGCCTACATGAGATGGAGTACAATTAATTGTGCAGGATAGCTCAGATTACTCAAGCCTATGATTTTCTTGGTAAGTAATGTCTTAGATCTTTTGAGTTTGTCTAGATGTTCCAAAATGTACATGTTTATGTGAGGCATTATATTCAATGATGCAATGAATAAAGATGAATAAGCTTTGCTTTGTCTGTCAGTTATAACTGGGGATTAAGGCGATGAGTTGTTAATAACCTGCTTTGCTCTGTCCAGGGTTCGAGTCTGTCACCCTCTATTTGCCTCTTAATTGATTCTGAAAAAGTCACAGTTCCTCCAGATCACCCCTAGAAAGGGAGATTTTTATCATGGGGCCTGTCTGGTTAACTAAATTAAAAAATATCTGGAGTTATAACTTCTTTGGTCAAAGATATATCCCAAAAGCTAAATTACCCTAAATAATTCTATAATCATTGCTGGCCTTTTGACACAGAGACTGTGCATCCTCCTAAGATGTTTATGAGCCAGTATTAAATAGTGACCCAGGAAGCTGAAGGGCTTGTCAGGGCTGTGCAACTGAGTGGCTGAAGAACAACTTGTCTACCTGGCAGGAAGCCAACATTTTTAACACTATGCTGCTCTCTAGCACTGGTGTTATATAGACATTTGTACATTATGGGAGAGGAGGGAAGATGTTGATGCATCATGGACGGAGCCTCATGTGCACACACTTACATCATTACATATTCTATCTTCAGAGGAAATATTGTAGAGGGTATACAAAAATCCTTTTTGTTAGGAGTGGATTACCCACCCCAACCCCTTTGAGGCACCTTGAACTTTTCTCTCTCTCCCCAATGCTGTATAATTGTTCTATCAAATATGGCATAGGTTGGTAGCTCTGTTCCAGACAGTAAGCTGGTTAACCTAGAGGGAGAGTTGGAGGGAAGGAGCAAATTGTTATTCTGGTCAAAAACAAGAAGGCCAGAATATTTTAAATTTCAAAATGATTTTCTATCCACAGTTAAGACATGGTGATTAAAGAATGCTGATTGTCAGCATAAAACTCTATATCTCTGATGCCCATGACCATTTCGAGGGATGTTATTAATATGGTATGAGGACGGGGGTGTTAGATTTCCTAATGTAACAATACTGCATCTCTTTGTAGTAAGGGCAGACCTGTGATTAACATTTCAGGCACTGGCCTGATCTGGGCCTAGCTGGAGAATCTGAGTATCGGAAGGAATTTTAACACCATACACCTAGACCTTTGACTTCTGCTTTCTCACCAGATAAGTAGATGGCAAAGAGGATGGAGCCTTGTGGGATACCTCTTGTGAAATACTTCTAACAAGAAGATGTACTCTGGCATTAACGATCAGAGTTTCTCTCAGTAAGGACATTATTTATCCAGTTTACTATGCAGGGATGGATATGGAGCTGAGCATGTTTATCACTAACACTTGCATGAGGGGCAGTATAAAGGAACTTGGCCAGGTTAGGATAAGAAGCATGGAAAGAACAATACTCATCTAAAGCCCCAATCACCCTTTCAGACAAGTCAGCTAGGCTGGGTAGACCTAGTTGGCCTTTAACAAATCCAAACTAGCTGAGGTCAAGGGATGTAAGGTCTCTTATGCCATTGTTAATTAGCTCAGTACTTACTTATTGCATTATTTTACAGATGCTACTAATAAGGTTAAAAGAAGTATCATTACAAGTGATAGTTTTGGTGATACCCTTGTATAAAGGTACCACAATGGCCATTCTCTACACATCTGGGACATCATTTGTGGAAAGGCATTCGTTGAAGATGTTAAGGAGCAATTGGGCTAAGTGGTGCTTAACACTTTTTAACAAACACTGGGGATGTTATTGTGACAAAGAATACATTTTTTTATAGATAGTGTACAAGGATCTGATTCAGACTGATATTGAGCAGGGCGGTTTAGAGATAGATAAGTATTTATTTTTATTTAGCATTTATTTACCAGGGAAGTCTGACTTAGCTGATAAGCAGTCTCCTTTTCAATGAAGGCCAAGTAGAAAAACTCCAGAAAACATACACAGTATATGTCTAATATATACAACTAAGTTGCTATGATACAAAACATATGAAGCATGTACACAGTAGTATCATTGCTTCAACAGAAATTGGATAAAATAAAAACAATAGATAGAACAGATAGGAATTTTACAGCACTGCAATCTAAACTACATATCACAGACAGTCAACAGGCAGAAATTAAAGAGTATACAGCACCAATTATCTTTACTGTCATTTGTAAAAGGTCATCATAAAAACTTAAATAATTCCTATATCAAGATGTGGAGAACAGTGACATAAGTAAACAGAGAGAAGCTAGAATTAAATTTGCCAGAAATGATATTGGCAGTGGCTTTAGGGTCAGAGTAAGTGGTACAATTTCCTTGCAGGGATGTCCTTTACTTTTTAGTTTACTAGTATAGCTAAAGAAGACTTTGTGATTGTCTTTAGTGTTGGGAATGACATTAAGTTTGAAACTGGCCCTACAATCCGTAATGCTACACTTTAGGATTTAATTTGTAAGAATTAACTCTCTTTATACTGTGTGACAGGAGAGTTATTAGAGATAGCTAGAGGTCCTTTCTTATTTTTTAAAAGGTTGTTGATAAAACAATTCCATCATATTGGTTTACTTTTAAACATATTGCTTTACTTATGACGGATGGAAATGGACACCTCAGTGCATCTATATCAAAGAGACCAGAATTCATAGGAGTCTACATTGGCATCAGATTTGGTGTAAGTTGTGGAAATGTGCCAAATGCAATAATGCAATATTAAAATGGAATAATCAGGAAGGTCAGTAATTAGTATGGAGATGGTTTTAGAGTAATCCCAAATATATTAGAAGATTTATGGACTGCACATGAAGTTTTATTGGAAACTTCTGCGGTGGTGCAGCATTGTTGCCTCACAGCAAGAGGTTCTCCCATTCAGTTCTCGCCTGGAGTGCGGGGAGTGCCTTCTGTGTGAGTCTGCATGTCCTCCCTGCAGTTGGGTGGGCATTCAAAAGACATGCGTAAATGGGCGTGCCTTCGTTGAAGGTTGAACATTGAGCTGGCACCTCGGCCTTCGTGAAAATCAACCGTCAATCATTAGCGGACCGGAGTTCTGCTGTGGCGACCCCTAACCGGGAAAAGCCAAAAGACAACAACAACATGAAGTTTTATTGGAAAAGGTCACAGCAAGTTGGTTGGATTTGGCAAGTGAAAACATGACATAAGGTGTAGTGTAGGCTAGGGATATGTTTGCACCTCTGGTAAGAACTTCTAGTGGAAAGGAGGACTATTTGGTTTAAGAAGTCATCATTCACAAAATCAAGACATATCTGAGCATATCTGTTGTTGCATAGTTGTTAGTTGTATAAGTTAGCCAGTTGAAAGGGGGATAGTTAAAATCTTCTCTAAGAAGAATATCCAGATTAATGAATAGCTTTTCAAAACTCTGAGTGTCATAGACAGGGACTTGTAACTGACAGTGATATCATAATTGGTTTTATTAAGTGTCACTAAGACTTCATTAAATTTCCAGATTGTATTATGCAGGAATAGTTGTGAGGTGATGGGATTATGAATAAATATGGATACTTACAGTAGACTTGAATGTGGAATAGGTGCTAAATTCAGGTAATGAGGGAGTGCTGTCACAACGCAGGAACCAAGTTTCATTTGCTTCACAAATATGAATATGTTCAAGTCAGACTTTGCTACAAGAAATGTCCATAAGCTGAACTTTGGCTAAAAAAGGCACCACGGGGCAGCAAATGTCTTAGTCAATATCCAAAATCTCATTAGATGTCAGGAGAAGACCATCCCAGCTGGAGCAGGAGACACCATTTACAATCTCATCCTAGGTAGAAACACAGTACATCCCCATGTTTGACACCAAGTCAAATTATTAAAGCCAATAATGTGTGCATCACTTTTGGTGAAGTTAAAATGCTGCTCAATACCTTGACCTACCTTCCTGAGAAACAAAACTGTCTCTCTCTCCATCTTCCTGAGGGAGCATGAAGTTTTATTCATGTTTGGGACAATGAAGGGTCTTAAAGGTCCCAGTGATGTCACTAATTCTATCACTCAGGATGTGGCTCACTGTTTTCCTCTCCTTGTCCAGCCTAGTGAGTAAATACCTATGTGTTTCACGATGGAAACCTCTACAGCTAGGAATTATTATAATCCTAGTGGTCTGTAATGTCCAGGCTTGCATTCATTGTGACTCACACTAGCCACAGCAGTTGGTGTAGGAAACAGTTTTTGAATATTTGTAGGAGGTTGAGGTCTGCTATATGGGTTCCTGGAGTGATGAACAAGGATTTTCTTTAACTATTTAAGTGTTGATGTTCACGGACGTAGGTGGTGTGTGGAGATAAAGTAAAAATTTACACCTCTCACAGGTAGAGTTGTTATGCAAAAAAGTAGGGAGTAGTCAATAAATGTGAGGTAGTCACTACACTGCCTTATTAGGTGGAGTACTAATATGCTGCCTAAGGAAGATGTTAGAGCACAGTATGACTACGCTCTGGTAGAGGACACTATATGAGCAGTGCATTTAGGGTTGCATAGTTTTTAAGTGGTAGCTGACTATCTGACTAAATACCTAAATAACAGTGTTTCACAGCAAAATAATATCTAGATATCTAGACAGCTGCATGATTAGAGGGTTACAATGAGTACACAAAAAAGCTTAAGAAAGCTTTGCAATAAATAGATGGAATGCAAAAAAGTTATTTCAAAATACCAAAGAACAATTTCAAACTGCAAAAATATATAATTGTGGTAGTAACACAATAACAGTAGTTCAAATCAATGATCAAAATCACTTTCAAACTGTTGTTTACCTGAAGAGTATTAGACATACTAATAATGAAAAATAAAACTGTTGCAAACCAGGACATCAGTGCACAGGCCTATTGCAGAGGAGTAAAACACTCAATATGGCAGATGACAGATTTGTGGGTAGCCAAAGGGTTTAAACTGCCAGAGGATAATTGCAGTAGATTTTCAGGAGAGATGTGCAGATAGCCACAAGACTGAAATGTAAATTATCATGGTGCCTTCATCAGATAGTGCAGAGAATCAGTTGCTATTGGTGGAGGTTACAGAGAAGGGGATACTGACAGGTAATTGGTTGCACTTCAGTCAACTGGCAATACTATGAACAAACTTCTCTGAGAGCTACTTTCAGTGAATTTTAACTTTGCACTGCCTTTGAGAGGAATTCTGTTTATTCACACTGAGCTGAATGGAGGAGGGGCACTAACCACAACTCTGATCTGTGATGTATAATAATAAGTATCCTGTTTTTTTTTTTTTTTTTTGCTTATTTTTTACTACTGATTGCTTATTCTAACCATTTATAGCACTTTTTAATTGTCTGCTGCTTACTATTCTTACTGCATTTTATTGCTGTAAACTAATCTGCACTATAGTACTGAAATTGTTTGCCTTACAGGGCCTGTTAAATCACTTTTATTACTGCCACACTGTTTGTAAAGCTTTTTATTTTGCTAGTTTCACTGTATGAAAGGTATTAACTGGAAATTTTCTCTATTTGTTAAGCATCTGTTTGTTATTGATTTCCTGCCAAGGAGTGTATCATATAATTGATTTGCTTGCAGTTAAAAGCATTCTCTAGAGTCTCCTTGCTCCTTTATCTGTTTAAAACTTTCATTTAGTGTCTCACTGCTATTTTTCTGCTGTGATAAACAATTCTGTCATGTTTTCTGCCAAAAATAGTGCAGCTAGTAGCTGTAGCATCGTTTCCCACCCTCCCTATTGGTGTCTTGTTCTTATACTTGGTAGCTTTGCAGTTGCCCGCCCCTAGTGTAAATTTGATCTGAGACACTCCTCCCAGTCCAGTGTCATTAGCTCATTCTACCTAATACAAAGAGAGCATTTGGGAAGGCCCTTAGTTTCTTAACCTTGAATTATCTCCTTTCTCCCTTTTCACTTTACTACAAAAAAAAACTTTTCAGATGCTTTTACAGTATTTGTGTTTCCTTCTCCTACTCTATCACTCCATCTTGGTTTTTATGCTACTTGTTGTCTAAAGTGTTCAGTTGCATCTTCTCTGATGCATTTATTACTACTTGCTTTTAGCCTGTTTAATGTTTAGTGTTAAATTTTAAGTGTTATTTTAAGCTTCTTAGTTTTGGTTTAAGCACTTGGGCTTTAGGCCGACCCATTAGGTCTCCCTAACCTATCTCTCTCAGATTCTGACAAATATGGATGGACAATTTCCTACAGTTTCTCCTGCCAGCCTGGTTGATATGGGCATCCCGAGACAGTGTAGCAACTACCTCATGTACACGGACAACCATCTACTACTACCACCTAGTTACACAATTTGTGAGAGATGCAATTACATAAAAAAGCTACAGTCTATGCTGTCTCCCTCACATGCCAGTATATCTGGCACTGAGAAGGTTGCCAGCACAATCACTACACCTCAAATCCACCCAACCTACACAACACACACACACACACACCTGCGGAGGTTCTCAACAAAAAGAAACCCAAACAAAGAAGACCTTAGAGGCAAAAACATATGAAAACTCCATAACACCACATACCATGCATAGTCCACACACCAGTGTCTCACAACCACTAAGGCCTAACCTTAAACCCAACATATTTGTCATAGGAGAATCCATTGTAAGACACAGATGTGCCTATCACCAGGCTGGATAAGGAGAAAGTCATGGTTAGTTGTTTGTCAGGTGCCAGAATCCATCATATCACACACGCACTCAAGTCTCTCAACAACAGGTACTGTTATGACTCTATCATAGTCCATGTTGGCGTGAATGACTTGAGACCTACCTCCTTGGACTATATGAAGAGAGACATGATTGAGCTCGCTGAATATGTGTCCCAGGCAGGTATGTCCCTAGCCTTAAGCAGCATTCTACCATCAACCAGAATGATGCCTCAGTACAAACAGAAAATTATTGACTTTAGCAATTGGCTTAGTTTCTAGTGCCATTTCAGGGGGATCCAATGCCTGACATCCTGGGAAGATATAATCGACAGACCACGATGCTTTGCTAGAGATGGACTGTATCTGTTTAACTTGGGCTTCAGGCTTCTGGCAAAGGCCCTTGCCTCCCCCATAGTGACCTTTTTAGGAAAAGTCATGAGGTCGGTACTACCAACATAAAAATCTCAACAAAATGCAAACTAAAGGTCATGCTGCTAAACACTAGGAGTCTAAACATGAAACTGCACTCATTGCAAGAATTCTTAACCCTGGAAGATGCTGACATTTGTGCAGTCACAGAAACCTGGTTCAAAGCTGCGGAGAGCACCCCAGCCTTACCTGGTTACTCATCCTATCATACATTCAGACCCCAAAATGTGGGCAACAAAGCCAGAGGAGGTGGAGTTTCAATATATATTAAAGACACATACACCTCCAGGCTGGTCAAACATTATGATGCACAGGAGACACTCCAGGTGCAGTTAACCATTGACAAGACCCCTATTCAAATTATACCTAGCTACAGGCCCCCAGATTTGACTCAAGATGACCACTCCACCTATCTGGATCTCTTCAAATCTATCAAGATTCAACCCTTTACCCTAATCCTGGGTGACTTTAATTACCCAACCTTAGATTGGAAAAACTACTCATGCCAGAACACAAATGCCCAGAGATTCCTCAATTTTATCAATGCAAATGCCTTGGAACAGCTGATTGATACCCCAACAAGAGGTGATAATATCTTGGACTTGTTATTAACCAACATGAGTAACCACTCCAGCACCCCTACGGTATCATCCTCCCTGGTAAGATCTGACCATAAAGCAGTCACTTTCAAAGTCACCATCTCCCCTGAACCCCTATAGCTAGGTTCAAACAAAAAAACAAGCTGATTACAGCCTCCTAAGGGATGGTATAAGCAGCTTCACAGTCCCCTCCCCCACTGTAGAAACCGGCACCAATGTCCAAATCTACACCAAGGTACTATACGAGCATTTATATAGATGCATGGAATCAGGAATACCTGACAGGACAAAATTATCCTCCGCAAGGAACAGTAAACCAGTCTGGTGGACATCTGCAATAAATAAACTATATAAAAAAGGAAAAAAATGCTGTCCAGGACTAAGAAGGAGCAGGTGTCCAACTGGAAGCAATCTCTCCTTATCCTGAACAAGCAAATAAAAGCACTAGTGAAATCCTCTAAAACCAACTTTGAGTCCAAATTGGCCACATCTACTAGAGACAATGATGAGGCCTTCTTCACATATCACTGCAATCTCAAAGGAAGCACCCAGATCTGTTCAGAACTGGTGGTCAAAAACACCACATACATAAATGCTGTAGATATAGCCAATCTACTGGCTGACAGATTCAGTGAAAACTTCTCCCCTCTGTCCACCCCATCAGTAAATCAGAACATCCCAGTACCTGCCCCCCACCTGTTATCTCTAGGTCATCACTGCCTTCTCAAAGGCAAAAAAATACAGCCTCCATACCTGATACCCAGACCTGATAACATCTTACATGAACTCAGGCAGGAACTTGCAGCACCATTAGGCACCCTATTCAACCAAAGCCTGAGTACTGGCTTTGTCCCAGCCAAGTGGAGGACAGCAACTGACATCCCTTTACACAAAGGTGGAGCGTCCACTGATCCAGGAAATTATAGACCCATCAGAATATCTAGCCTGATCTGCAAGGCAATGGAGTGGATTATCATGAACCTCAGTAACAGGGACATTGGCAACCTCCAAACACTCAACCCCACACAGTTTGGCTTTGTCAAGGGGAGATCATGTCTGTTAAATCTGGTTGACTTCTTTGAGACAGTCACCAAAGCCATGGATGAGGGGAAGATGATGAACACTGCCTACCTTGACCTGGCCAAAGCCTTTGACACTATTCCTCACTCAGCCATAGTATATAAACTCTGTCAACTAGGCATCAATCCAAACGTTACCAGATGGGTAGCAAACTGGCTCACTGATAGAACCCAGCAAAAAGACAACAAAGACAAAATGAAAAAAGAACACAGATACGTTCTGTACTTTTAATAAACAAACAATAAATACAGCAAAGCTTTGGGTTTTCCCCTTCCTCAATGCTTTATTAAAAATACAGAATGTATCTGTGTTCTTTTCTTTTCATTTCATGATTATCACTGATAGAACTCACCTAATCAAAATAGGGGATGCCACCTCAAGCAGTAGACCCGTAACGAGTGGCATACCGCAGGGATCGGTCTTGGGGCCTCTGTTATTTGGGATATACTTCTCTGAGGTGCAGGCCAAAACCAGTGTGCTATGGCTGACCAAGTTTGCAGATGACCACAAGCTGGGAACAGTCATCAATTCCCCAAGTGATATGGACGTCTTCCAAGAGGGTCTCACCCAGTCAAATGACTGGTGAAATAAACATGGCCTCAAGCTGAATACCATAAAATGCATCATCATCCCTTTTGGGGAGAGTGACGTTCCCACATATTATCACATTAATAACATTGTCTTAAGTTTATAATCAGTAGTGAGGGATTTGGGCACCCAGGTTGATAGCAACCTGACTTTTGACCACCATGATGCTTCCATTGTACGGAAAGATTTCTACATGACCCACCTCATAAGTAAGGGTATCTCATCCAGGGACAAAGAGGTCATAAAATCTCTGTATTCTTTCCTTATAAGGCCAGTTATTGAGTACAATGCCCCCTTTGGCATGTACCTCACAAAGCTGATGCAGGAGCTGGAGAAACCACAGAGGTTCCTCACCAGGAGAATCCAGCACCTCAAACACCCACCCTACACAGATAGGCTACAAGCCCTGTCCCTCTACTCAGTTTCATAAAGAATCCTCAGAGGTGACCTCTGTCTGCATACAAAGCAATCTTGGACCCTGCCTTGATGGGACTGCTGCATATCCACAAGTCAAGCTTCACTCGAGCAACCTGTATGCATGACTTCAACCTGGTTTGTGCTATCAATAGGATTTGTTGGCGGGACAGATTTGTGTCCCAGAGACTCCCCATCTGTGGAACAGACTCCCTCTCCACATCAAGCTGAGTACCTCATTATCCTTTTTCAAGTGCAACCTGGATAACTGGATGGGAAACTTAAAATACACCCCTTGGATTCCACCTGTGTCCCTGCTGGACAGGGGCTCTGGGTGCTGACTTGTCTAAACATGGGCTAAACTCTTGGGTAGACTTATAAGGGCCTCAGGGCCAGTAGCCTAGTAACCTCCTATGATCCTAAGATCCTATGAGATGCGTGCTGGTCCCGTGCAAAAGAGCTTGTTTAGTGCTCTCTGAAAATGAATGTCAGAAAATTATGCTTACGGATTTATCTATCAGAAGTTTTTTTTTTATATATCACCATGAATGTAGTTGAACCAGAGAACTAAATAAATAAGTCAAAACCAGGATCGGATCTAGCGGTAGGCAACCTAGGAAGCTGCCTAGGGCCCAAGGCTGGCTGGGGGTACCACAATAAAAGTTTTTCTAATTTGTTCAGCCAGAGGATACTGTTGCTTTAAAAATTAAAAAAAATAATAAAAATAAGAAAAGTTATTCCACTTTGTCTATGCTACTTCCTGCTTTCAGCCAATGAGACTGGAGCAAGCAGACATGTATGTACAAATCAGAAAGTACAGCAAAATGTAGTGTATTTCACTTTGCTATGAGAAGGACTGATTTTTAATTTCAGAACAGGCTTTACTATGAGGTGGATACCAGTGTGCTTGCTTCATAACTAACATGTTTGCATGTTTCACTATAAGATGGATTGATTTACACCAGCGAAGCAGGTATGCTACAATTTTTTAGGTGCATGTATCATGCACAGAATGGAGAGCAAGCATTTATTCTTTAATTTCACAGAACAAACTGAAAGGAGAGCAAGATGTGTAGAGTTTTTTCACAGAACAAACTAAGAGGTGTGTATATCATGCCCTAGTAAGGGAGGGCATTTTAGTTAATCAGCTTGCTCAGGCTCAAACTCTGTACCTTGACTACAGGAGAAAAGAGCTGTAATCCCATACAACAACTGCCATTAACTTTTTATCTTTGGTAAATCAATGTGAATTTGAGTCCCCATGGTTGAGTGACGTTTGAAAGACATGAGTAGAATGGGCGTGCCTTCGTTGAAGGCTGGGCGTCGAGCTGGCACTTCAGCATATATAAATTATATATTTTTAAATCTGCAAATTTAGTGCAGACATTAATTGACTTTAAACAATATGTGAGGAAGCTTAATTTTATTGTCATGTTTCACAATGTTGAACAGGTTTGTGACCCCTTCAGAGTTTCTAGCACTTTTAATCCCCCTATTCATCCTGCTTTAGAGATTTTTGAAAAGGTTTGTGAATTGGATATAAGAACGCTATGTACGAGTAATAATAATAGGAGTCAAAAGTGCAGTTCGAGTAATGATGAAATAAATGAATTAGAATTTATTAAACATTCTTTTGGGACTAGAATTATGAAACCTGATAAAGGGGGTGGTGCTGTCATCATGAATAAGGATGATTACATCAAGAAAATGAGGTTGATATTGGATGCCCCTACCTATAACATGAGTTCATTAAATGAAATGAATGGTATCTATAGGAGGATAAAAGGATTTATACAGGACCTTTTTATTGATGGTTTAATAACCACAGAGGAACTACATTTTTTATCAGTAGATTTTCCTATTACTTTAGTTATGTTTGGGGTACCCAAGTTGCATAAGAGGATACACCAGCCCCCAATGCAACCTATAGTGGATGCCAGGAGTTCAATAACACATCCCTTGGCAAAATTCCTAGATATGCGATTAAAGACATATCTATTGGATGAAACCCACTTGCGTGTTGATTCTTGGAACTTTTTTAGAAAAATGAATAATGTAACATATAACAATGAATTTCTGTTGATTACAGTACATGTGGTTGACTTGTATACAGTTATTCCCCATGAAACAGGGGAACAATGATTGTGTGAGTATTTACACCTGAAAAATATCCCACAACAAAGAATTAACATGTATGAGCAACTTTTGGATATGGTGCTTAGAAGTAGCTTTATTCTTTTTGAGAAAGAATACTATTTTCAGACCCAAGGGGTGGCAATGGTTTCATGTTGTGGGGGCCTCTGTGCTAATATAGTGATGCTCAAATGGGAAAAGCAGTTTCTAAAGGATTCACCATTCTTTCCCTTTTGTCATACCTATACCCGTTTCCTTGACGACATATTTATTTTGTGGAAGGGACCAAAGGATCAGGTTGAACCATTCTTGCATTATATTAATACCTCAACCCCATTTTTGAAGTTTACATATACTATTAGTGACATTGAAATTCCATATTTCGATATTTTATTAAAGAAGGATAATGTGCTTCCTAGCAGACATTTTTTGTAAGAAAATGTATTCCAACAGTTTCCTCCATTTTAGCAGTAGCCATCCTTTCTCACAAAAATGGGCCATGGTCAAAGGCCAATTTGTAAGGGTGGACCATATGGTTACTTTGTGGGAGTCATTTGACAGTGAATATTTGAAACCGAAGGATATGTTTTCCAAGAGAGGGTACCCTAATAACCTGATAGATGAGCTGATGGGGAAGTTATGGATAAGAGGCAAAATGGGTACTTTTCACCTATTTTAGGACCTAGTTCTAACCAGAATACAAATAGACCCATTGCCACTGATACCACCATTGTTTGTTCTGCACTGTCCCCAATATCCATAAAGAGGTTGGACATAAATGCATTGACTTCACAACAGTCTCTGATATTTCTCAAATGTTCCCCAATCCTGTTTTTATGTTTACATTCTGTCTTCCCCACATAAAAACATAAACAGTTAAAACACTGCTGCAACCATCAGATACTGTAGAGACAGCACCAAAACCAGAGATAAATTACTAGTCCTGACCTTCGTTCACATTTCACAACACTGAGCAAACAGATGAAACAAAGGATTGACGGTGTTGTGAAATGTAATGTGATCCACCTACAAAATTCATATAAAGAATTAATCACAAAGATTTATGCTTACAAAACCTTCATGAATGGAGTGGTATTGAGGGGCAGAATAGTAGACTAGACATATCTATTAGATAATATTATTGAATTTTGTTGATAAAGTAGATCCCCTGGGATATACGACCCATTTTTCAGGAGTTGCTTGAGATGGTATTTATGCTGATTAGGGGAAATTTGACAAAGACATTAGGAAACCCGCTCTGGGCTTATCAAAGTGCCTGAGTGTTTTTTAATGCTGTTGCAGTCAGATAATTAGAAGTCACATTCCTGACTTCCAGCAGTCTCATAAGCAACTGCTGAGATCTGAGAATAAAAGGGAAAATTAAATTTAAGAAAATCTTTTCAGCTAAGCAAGAAACACATCTTTTACATTTCTTCGTCTATTAAGTTCATTCTCTGATATTTAATGTGCATAATTGTGCACCGAATACCACAAATTAAGTCCTTGACTAGGTTTCAATGAAAAAAAACTTATGTGTGGTTTGCCTTTCAGACACTGTCCATTTGAATGTGACAAGGCACCTCATATAACTTTTTCATCTGAGGTGTTCTACAATCTATATGCAGACGACCTGAAATTGGGTAAACCGATTTAATGTATTACAGATAAGGCATGTCTGCAAAAGAACTTGAGTAAATTGACTATATGGGCACAGGAGAATTATATGCTGATAAATACATAAAAAACTAAGCATATGAGAATTAGGAGACATAAATTGAAAGGTGACTATTTAATATAACATGATGTGATTGAAACTGTAGATTCATTTAAGGACCTGGGTATATGGGTAGATCCAGCTTTGAGTTTTTCTAATCATATCAACCAATTGGTTAATGATAGTTATAGAACTATAGGTTGTGTAAGAAGATTTATAAAGTCTAGGGCATCAGACATGATGAAGTCGTTGTTTGTTAGTTACATTAGACCCAAACTTGAGTACGGAATTACAATATGGAAACTTTATAAGAAAACAAGCATGAGTAAACTGGAAAAGAGTACAAAGGAAATATACCAAGGGCATCTGTGGGTGTGAAAATTTAAGTTATTATGAAAGACTAAAACATCTGAACTTGTACAGTGTCTATATAGATATCTAAGAGGAGATCTTCTTCAGGTATATAGAACATTTAGAGACAGCTACCTTTGGGAATGTTTGGGGTTATCAAAAAGTACTACAGAATCATCAGACAACCTATGTAGAAGATTCTATAGGAATGAAAAGTGTACTAATTGGTTCTCTGACAGAGTAGCTGATGCATGGAACAGACTACCAAATTACATTAAAGCAAGTGCTAGTTTAGATATTTTTAGAACAGCCTGGACACTTATTATGGGAACAAGCGTTTTGGTATATTAGCAGACTAGAAGGGAACTAATGCCCAAGCTTGAAATATTTGTATGTATATAAATAGTACTGCAGGCATAACTAAATGTACAGTGTTGTAGGAATTAATGATTTAAACACTGTATGAACTAGTGCTAGCTCAGGCAGCTGCTAGAGCTTTAGTTTAACAGCTCAATCAAAGGTAACACCTCCGAATCTCTTTTATGCTGCAGTGCAAAATCTGTGTCGGATCAGGTCTCAATGGATATAGTCTGGTGATACTAACAAAAGCCATCTGATCTTTTTCTCAGCATTAGAGCTGAGTGTGCTAGTCTTTGACAATGTGACAGTTTTACTGACATATTATGGTTAGTAGTTACATATGAACTAGATCCTTTGGTAACAAGTCAACGTGGTGATACTATGAGCAGAATTATGCCACACAGAGATAGTCTATTACTTCAATAATATAAGAGAAATTATTAGGCACATAATCACAAAATGAAGTAGTTAAATGGAATATTTCTCTAGTTATCAAATTTAATATTTTATCTCAAGAAATAATGCATTTAACCATGGGGGCTTGGCCTATAATATTGGAGGATACAGTTATGGCTAAGCGTTAAACGACCCAGTGTAAAGTAGATAAAAGTATATATAAAGAAAATAGAAGTGGTAAGAATTTAGCTGACATGCTAGTGCATAATTATGTAACATACAAGACAAACATTTGCTTAGGGGTGCTGATATAAAATAGAGGTACAGTTTCTTGTCAGAGTTGTATTTTCGCAGGATTAACAGCATAGCATATACTCCAACTGAAGTATTTTCTTGTAATTCAAGGCAAGTAGTATATGCTTTAACTTGTCCCTGTGGGGTGCTCTATACTGAGTACACTAAAGGAAGATTTAATGATAGGTTAAAGGAACACCTCAGGGACATAAGGCAGGGTAGATTTGATACTGCTATGGGTACACATTTTTAAAGGTACATAAAATTCCTGATGCATTACTGAGTGCTATTCTATTTCAGATTAAAGCAAAAGAGATGGAAATTAATTTAATTTGGTAAAATGTTTTATATAAGGAGAGTATATGTATTTTTAAATATGGTACTTTGGTACCTTAGGGTTTAAATAGGAAAGTTAATTTGGAGATTAGGGTAATTTATTTGATTGTTTCAACTGTATAAAAAGTGAAATGGTCTAATGCGATATAACTCTTCCTCTGAATACTAAAGGTGCTAGAAGTGGTGATATGAAATATTTTACGGCTTAATAAGAAAGAGCGTGTTTTAAGTTGTACCTTTTATTCATTTCAAGTGGTTATTGAATAATATATCTGCTGGAAGTAGCTCTTTTCATGTTTCAGAGCTTCTAATATGCATGCAAATTGGTTGACAACAACAATGTTCCAAAGATGAATTATTAAATGGGGTGAGTAATCTGGCAGTCTCTCTGAATCAAGTTCTACCCCTCTCCCCCTTATTGTAGGTAATATGTCAGAGGGAGAGTTTTTTCTCACTATAGCAAGAGAGAAGTGATAAATAAAATTTTAACTGTTTCAGTTTAATTAGCAATGGAGACAGGGAAAGATGGCAGGTACACAAGAACTGTGAGAAAAGTTTAAAAAATGCATGTTGCCTGAAATGGCAGCATATTTTAATCAGGCTGCTCTTAAGAAATGCATACAGTTGGATATTTTTCCATGGGGCTTTAGAGCATTTTAATGTCCAACTACCCCAAATGAATTGCAGGATGAGACTGATATATTATTTGCAGATCAGTGGATTAAAGCAGAACATTTGTCTTAGTTCCAAGTTGGACTTTCCCGGTTAACAGATGTTAAAATACAATAAAATGAAAAATATGTGTTCTATGACAGGGGTTGACATTTTGACAGAATGTGATTATGTTAAACAACAGAATTAGGGGCAAAGCTACATATCATGTATTAAAACAACAACTTACAGATTCACAGCTGAAACAGCCTATTAAGGATGTGGATCAGAAAGTTGTAAAGTTGGGACAAGATGTCATCCAATGTAAAAAAAATATTAAACGATATTAATGATTGTTATATGGAGAAGGCTTGTTCATGGACTTCCAATCGAATGTCTAGGGTGTAGGAGGAAGTACGTTCTCATATGCATTCAGGAGACTTGTATTCCACTAGGGTATTTCAAAGTATGAGCACTTAAAGCAGGAGTGAGAATTTGGCTACGTATGCAGGAGTAGTGACATGACAAGGGAATGAGAAGATATGACAACAGTGACAGCAACACTGGGATTCTACATATACCAATGACGTTTGGTCTGGTTCGGGTGGAAAAGACAGAATAACAACTTTTATCACTACAGATGTCAGCCGACACCTAAAAAAACAAAAGTACAAGTAAGACCATGCCTTTTGATATTTAAAAGTATTGACATTATAGTAACACAAACATGCCATGAGATTTCAGACATTTTTGCTAAATATTTTGGCAACATTTGAGATAAATGGTTATATGAACTTTTATCTTTGGGTTTAAAATTTAAACCTACAGTGTTACCTAGACAGTTAAACCAAGATAGAAATGTTTAATTTTTACAGAAAATTTAATTTATTACATTATTGGCACACTGGTGGTAATGAGGGCATGTTACTCAATAACAGTGAGTTGGAAACTACACTCTCAGAAGAAACTGAAGATGACAATTTTTTTCTTTCATAGATGACTACAAGCCTTACAAAGTATATGTACCTCATGATGTATGTTCCATTCTGAGTAAAAGTAACTGTATACCTTTTTTTTAGTAATGAGGCATTAAAAACCTTGCATTAGTGGAAAATATATAATTAGACTTGAAATTTAAAGACTTTTGTCATAACTGGCACAATGTAACATTTAATTTAAGTGAGAAATATTGGCAGTTATTGAAATCATTACAAGAAAACCCAGATTTGATTATTAGGCCAGCTGATAAAGGTAAAATATAATAGTTGTGAATAAGCAGCAGAAGCATAAAAGGTATATGCAGCATGAAGATGTTTTTAAACAATTTAACAATTTTAAGAGCATAATAAAGAAGGGGTTCATTTGGGTCTCTTTTTAGACAGGGATTTTGAGAAGTTGATTCCTTCTTCAGTATGTATAACAATATTTCACCATGTTTCTAAGATAGATAAAAGTGTTATGGATCCTCTCGCTCACTCCATAGTATCTTTATGTGGTACTTTATTAGAAAACGTGGGTAATGCCATAAATGACTATTTCGTACCTTTTATATCCACATTGTCTACTTACATTAAGAGTTCATCACGTTTACTAAAATAACTGTGTAGATGAGATTGGTGTAGTGACATGTATTGGTTACTGCTGGACGTACAAAGTTTATACACAAGTATACGGCATATTGATTGACTCCAGACAATACAGTACGATATTTTACGCATGGTTGCCCTACATTTATGTATATTATGGAACTCATCATTTTTTTTATTTCTTTTCCTATGCTTGAGGAATTGGTCTGTAAACAATGGGTATGTACAGCTATGGGGCATATTTCACACGCTGCCCATGCCAATTTATTGACAGGTCTATTTGAAATTAATTATATTTCTAATTCAGCATTTTTTTTTCAAAATTATCTGATCAAATATTACTGCTGCATTAATTCATAAAAAGTAAGTGCTTTCACAGTGTATCAAACCGCTTCATCAGACTGACTACTAAAAACACATACTGCATTTAAATAGCTCCCAAAATAGATCATTTAACACCATGAATATCCAATAATTCAAACTTCTTAAAGGAACAGCCATATAAAGCATAAACAGTATAATACTGTGAGATATAAATATGATTAATAACATGATCACAGCTATATAAAATGCGAAATAATATAAAAAAATCATTAAAACAATATTTAAAGGGTCTTGCTTTTAAAAATGTTTTTAATGAAACAATCTCGTTTAACCCTGGTGCTTTTTCTGCACTTAGTGACAGAATCCATTTTTGTTCAGAGGATTCTGTCCTATTCTTTATATCCTCACCTCTTAGATTCACAGAAGTTATCTGAAGCACCAAAAATCTAAACCTATGCTCAGCACCATGGTTCATTATATGCTTAGCAAGGGCATTAGTATCTTCTCCATTTCTAATGTTTCTCTGATGTTCTAAAATTCTATCCTTTAATTGTCTATTACTCATACCTATATAGAAGGCAGGACAGAGGACACAATAACTAAGGTAAACAATATCACAATCAGCATAGAAATCTGTTTCTATATGAAACTTCATATGTGGATGCACATAATTCATTCCTGTATGAATATACTTACAGGCTGCACAATTTCTACATTTAAATGTACCTTTCCTAGTTGATTCTGTTGTCTTCCTAGAGGCAGATGCGTTGTACCATAAGCGCCTTTTCAAAGATTTATTGTTTTTAAAAGAGAAATGTGGCACTGTATCTATAACATCTCTCAGTTCTTCTGCAGTATCTAAGATGTCCAAATTTCTCTTAATTATATCACAGACCCTATAAATATCTGAGGAATATGTCAGGGGGAATCTAAGTACTTCTGTTCCTTCATGTGTTCCAGTATCTTCACTTGTAGGAATTTCTGAGAACTAGGGCCTGCCTTTACCCCCTCTTTCTTTCAACGCATCTGTGATATATCTATCAACATCCTTCTTATGATAGCCTCTATCTAAAAAATCCTTTTTCCGAGACTCAAGTGCTAATAATAGCTGGTGGTCATCGTTATGAACTCTCATAACTCTAAGCACTTGTCCCTTGATCACATTTTGAGTAATATGCCTGGCATGCATACTATTCTTATATAATAAATTGTTCCTTCAAGTGGGTTTTCTATAAATACTTGTCACTATATGGGCAAAATCTGATTTCTTGACCATAACATCCAAAAACTCAATCTGTTTCCAGGAATACTTAAATGTGAAGTTTTAAAAGCCTGTGGATTTATGCAAATGTTCTATAAATTGAAGTAAGGTTTCAACTGATCCATTCCATAGAAGGATGATATCATCCACAAATCTAACATACCATAGAATGTGGTCAGAAAACCCTTCAGCGTGTAACAATACATCTTTCTCCCATTGTACTAAAGGTAGGTTGTCATAGCTATTCCCACATGCTGTGTCCATTGCTACGCCAACCTTCTGTACATAAAATTGTTCTTCAAACGGAAGAACATTATTTTCAAGTTCAAGTTCCAGTAAGGCATATGGTAAATTGATCTTGTCATTAGAAAAACACTGATTCGTGTTCAGAAACTTTATAATGTTTTCTATGCCCCAGGCATTAGGAATGACAGTGAAAAGAGATTCTATGTCCATCATCACCAAATAATAGTTGTTATCAAGGTTGGAGGTAGCCACAAATAATTTTTGTAAAAAGCTTCCAGTATCTTTGAGAATTGTTTCACAACTATCTAACAGAGAATGTAAATTATTTTCAATAAAAATTGAAAGTGGCTCCATAACTCAACCTTTCCCGGATACTAGTGGGCACATTCGTGGAGTTAACGCATTCTTTTGCACCTTCGGTAAACCATAAATTATCGGTACCAGAGGTTAACTTCAAAATACTCAGAAAGCTTCTCATCAATCATACCTGTTATAAGAATATCAAAAAGAAATACAGATACTTTTTCAACAATGGCATTTACAAGTGTAGAAATACCGACATAAATGGCAACATCACATAACAATTTACCCATCTGTGCTCTGTAACATTCCCTGTCCAGTATTACTATTCCTCCACCTTTGTCAGCTGGTCTAATCTCTATAGACTTCATATTTTTAAGCTGAGTTAATGCAACATGCTCTTCATAGGTCAAGTTGTAATATGTGGCATTCTATTTGCTTTCAAAGTCTTTTCTTATCTGTTTCTCACAAATTTCTGTAAACATATTTATCTTTGCATTCAGTGGTGGAATGTAGGTGCTAGGTTTCTTAAAAAAGTTAGTGTCACTGCTGTTACTGTTAGGGAACCTACTTTTCAATGTAAGCGTCCTGCAAATAGTCTTAGGTCAGTTAAGCTGAATTTACAAGTAGGAATAAAGGAGAGGCCTTTATTCAAAAGTGCTATCTGTGGAGGGGTTAAATGCACTGAGGAAATGTTAATAACTAAGCCTTTTACCTCCGCTTCCATGGTCCTATTAAGTTCTGATTTATTTCTGTGTTCGAGAAATGCTGTACCTTGCCCTTTCTCCCCCGGCTTTGTGATAATGAATCATGGTGCTGAGCAGAGTTTTAGATTTTTGGTGCTTGAGCTAATTTCTGAGAATCTAAGAGGTGGGGATATAAAGATTAGGACAGAATCCTCTGAACAAAGATGGATTCTGTCACTAAGTGCAGACAAAGCACCAGGGTTAAACGAAGTTGGTTCATTAAAAACATTTTTAAAAGCAAGAACACTTAAACCTTAATTGTTTTAATGATCTTTTATATTATTTAGCATTTTATATAGCTGTGATCAGGTTATTAATCATATTTATATCTCACAGTATTATACTGTTTATGCTTTATATGGCTGTTCCTTTAAGAAGTTTGAATTATTGGATATTCATGGTGTTAATTTATCTACTCTGGCAGCTATTTAAAATGCAGTTTGTGTTTTTAGTAGTCAGTTTGATGAAGTGATTTGATACACTGTGAAAGCACTTACTTTTTATGAATTAAAGTTTTGTTTTAACTCTGCCTGTTGCCGTGTTGTTGTTTTTATCTGCATTTCCCTTTAGTGTACCGCTCCATTTCTGCCTCTCGGCTTTTGTTTCTTTTATTACTGCTGCATTGATGATTTACATGTTTATGTAAGGGGTAAGTCTGAAGGTGATTTCTAACTATTACACTTAAATAATAATAATATGAACTTAACATGTATAGACAATCCCCTGAATTTACTAATCTTCCGTGCAGGACTAGTCTAGGCCTGCATGGAAGCGGCCACTTGGGAGCAGGATGGCAGCGCGCCAGGCATAGTAATGAAGGTGCGCTGTCCGAATACCCAATGTTCGTGTTGTCCCACATGGGACAAATGTATTCCTGGTACTAACAACAGATTACACGTGTGACTCCATGTACACTAATGGATTTAGTTGTAGGTATCTCAAAGCATATGTGGCACACAAGGTTGGCCGGTATGCACACAAAACACAGTATCCAGCAATACCAGTCAACATTACAGGGTATGTAGCTAAATATGTAGAGGTATGTGTGTTTTGGTATATATAACCATAACTAAATACATATATACCTCTCCCTCTCTGTAGTACAAATGTATACATACATATATATATAAATACCTACATATAGATATGTACATATGCAGACACCCATACATCCACATGTCGTTTTATATATATATGTATGCATATATATATACATATATATATATATATATATATATATATATATATATATGTGTGTGTGTGTATATATATATATATATATATATATATATATATATATATATATATATATATATATATATATATATATACACAGATATATAACTATGATATGATACAGCACTTAAGAATGACATATGTTCACAGGCCGTTCCAATGGAGGTGAGAGGCCCAATCAACAAACGTGTAACATGTAGCATCAACCCCCCGCAGCCAGACAGGGGAAACATACAAACACAGAAACAATGTAAACAATCCACTGCTCCCCAAACCACAGGCAGGATACAATTGGGGGGGAACACAGTGGACCCGCTAAATCTAATCTTGGAACAGAGACAGGAACGTCCCTTGCAGGACACCCCAAAAATTGTCTTGTAATTGGAGCCAGCCCGGGCACTGACTTATCAAGGTGGGGCATGTATGTACCCGGACTACAAGGGTGGGAAAGCCTGATGACCCATGGGTCGAGACAAAGTACCAGATGGGTCCCGTGAAGTGGAGAGTGGGCAGTGTGTAGTGGTGTGTTTAGACCCGACCTGCACCCAGAGTATGGATGAGTGCTGTAGTGGAGGTGCGGGGGGGGGGACTATGGGTATGCAATTATGGGCCTAGGAGTGCAGGTGTTGGCTGGAGTGGTCCTATTCGGACCGCCCCAGGGATGTAAGCAATAGTGCGCATTGGGCAGAGCTGCTGCCTAACAAGCATCCACACCCGGTATGAGTCCCACTGCAGCACAGTCTATTTTACACTGCAAAGTATGGTATAACCAGATGTGTTGTTGCAAATCCCACTAAATAACACCAAAGAACACATGGTCGCAACACCCCACTGTAGGCATGTAAGCCGAGCTACTTGGCATCACAAGGTATTATTGTTATCAACACCGCCACCCAGGGGTAAGAGTGTCCAGACCTACCCCCAAATGCAGTGTATATACACAGCTGTTGCTGTAGAAGAAATGGCCAGCTGTGGACCTTCCCATGAGCCTTCCTGCACATCCCTGGACATTTCCCCTACTATCTGCCCCTCTGTGTGCCCCATTAACACTACTTACCTATCAACCCCTGTTTCATTACTATTAATGTTCACAGTCACAAGTAGGTGCCACCCTCTTCCCCAACTATATTGGCAGAATCTGGAACCCCTACCCATGTGTATTACCTCAGCTGTCCCACACAACACATGTAAATAACACATAAAGGAACACCTCAAGTACATTTGGATCAGCACATGCTCACCACCTGGTGAAGTCCCCCCCCCAACTAACACTATATACCCCTACACCAACTAGTGAAACCAACACCTCCTGTCCTGCCTCGCATACAAATTCCAATATCCTACAAACCTTCTATATTGCTCCCCTACCAATCATTCCAATGGCCTATTATACAGTTACAATGTCCCCCCTCTACCTACCTACCTACCCTTTCACTATTCTCTTCTACTCTACCACACAGGTATGGCATAACTAAACCTAACCCGAATACCTGAGTGTAACCTACCCCTTCACTATTCTCTTCTACTCTACCACACAGGTATGGCATAACTAAACCTGACCCGAATACCTGAGTGTAACCTACCCCTTCACTATTCTCTTCTACTGTACCACACAGGTATGGCATAACTAAACCTAACCTGAATACCTGAGTGTAACCTATCCAGGTATGGCACAACCGAACCTAACCCGAATACCTGAGTGTAACCTATCCAGGTATGGCATAGCCAAACCTAACCCGAATACCTGAGTGTAACCTATCCAGGTATGGCATAACTAAACCTAACCCAAATACCTGAGTGTAACCTATCCAGAACTGTTAAACTGGACTCCAACTGCACCTTAAACTGACCTTTGTCAACAGTCATACCTGACATGTAAACCTGACCTAAGCATGTATAATACAGACATGTTAAGCATGAAGAATGTGGTACGTAGCTTTGGTAAGTCTGTTAGTCTCTATGAATGTGTGTACCTCAGTAGTACGTGCAATGTGTAGCTGGGGTTTACTGTGGAGCTCCACTCCCAGGCCACCGCTGACATTGAGGAAGCATCCAGTCGGATTGTCCCAGACAACAAATGTGAACTAAATACATGAAGTAGGGTGTGGGTATGCGGCAGCAAGCAGAGTTACGGCTGTTTTGGCAGTGGTAAGCAATGCCCACACTGGTTAAGCAATGTGGAGGCCAACTCAATGTAAGATGCCATAACCGGAGGTCAGCAAGGCTGAGCCTCATGCACACCAGCGCATACCTGCCTACACTTCCTCCACAGTGCCTTGGACACTCTGTAGCCAACAGCTCTCATCGTGCCAAAATAATCAGCACTCCCAGGTTCCAACCCCCTCACCCTGCACACTATACTCTGAGTTACCACTAAGGCATGGCAGATACACATTCAGCTGCTATCACAAACATATCATCCAGCACAGTCAGTCAACAATATAGGAAATGTATGTAAGTATGTAGATCAATACCAGCAAACATGTGCACATTACTCAATCACAGTATTCCTAGCAGTCTATGTGTATCAATGAACAGTGCCTGACCACACATACTGTGAGAACAGTAGCCTTGCACAATACTGAAGAGAGGAATTAGAAATGGTGTATGCAGTGGGGGCATGTGGGCGTGCTTCATTCACAGAATGTCACACCTGGGGCGTTGGATCCGCGGAACCGTGAGATGAGGCATGCCCGGTGTGTGAGCAAATTGCTGCTTCTCAAACCCCTGGCAGGATACTACCAGTGGGAGAAACAGTGTAGACCAGCAAAGTCTACTCGTGACACAACAACAGGTCCGTCCCTGGTGGGACGAACCAAACCTTGTGGGTCACATAGATGTTCCCACCAGTATCAGAGTAGGATCAAGGGAAGGCTTGAATGTATGTGGACTAAACAGATGAAGAGCCTGCAGAAACTTGGGCTGAGACAGTATAATGAAGGAGTACCGGCACGTGCAGGGAGTGAAATGCGCAGAAGTGTGGTATGGCTGGGCTAGCAACTGGAGAATGGATGGATGCTGTGTACATGTAGATCTGTACCTGGGGTGTCTGGCCCATGTTGTACACACAGATTACCATCATATGTGCCAGTCTTGCCCCCTGTGGCAGGGACCTGTAATGGGCAGCATGTTTACCTGTACTTATATTGATGGCATGCTGACAGCATTCCCTGGTGTCAGTGGCAACTGTCCATACAGGGCATGCTGTCAGGCATGGTATGTCCATTGTGAGACACATGTGATGGCACTAACAGGTGGTGCAGGTGTCCATTGGGGAACATGGGGGTTTGCATTGTCAGCATGTACATGTATATTGGACAGATGGATGGGGACATGCCCTCTGTAGCTCACTGCTATCACTCCATGGTTACTATCAGTGGCCAATATATAGTGTACTACCCACATATTGGCTGTTGCCTAGGCACGTGCATGCGTATGAGACATGTGTTGAGAGTGTGCTCTGGGTAATACTGGGGTTGCTAAATGTGATTGCCTGGCATTGATGTCACATGTATCGATATGGCTTTGAACCCCAGCCTCTCAGCTATTTCACATCTGTTATCCCTGTCCAGTGGACATTGTGCTATATAGTAAGGCCACCCTATAAGACTTATGCAAAACCCGCTCCACATTGGCCACAAGTGTCACATGCTCACACCCACTTCTACACAAGATATTAATACACACACACACACCTGTCATGTCTGGGAGCAGAACCCCTACCCAACTAGTTTATTGCACCATAGCACTACGCAGTTATAGTATGTGCCATGCACATTACTGAAGCACTTCTTCCCCAAGGGTGTATTCCACAAAGAATGACATCATCTGGATTTCCAAAGTGGGCCATCTGAAATGTACTGTGTATGACTAGCCTATAATGCATTGCTCCGTATACAGACATGGACACACACAAAACATCCATAACTGCCATGGGTGGGGATGGAACCCTGCCACAGTTCTAAATCACACTTCAGTGATACGCAGTTGCAGGATGCACTATGGTTATTACTGGGCTACAACCTTCTCGGAGGTGTATTTCTAGGTGGGTGACATCAGCAGGCTTACCAAAGTCAAGTATAGGAATTGTAATTCATGTGGGTACACTAAAATGCATTGCTCTCTACACAAACAGACAGACACACCCACAGTTGCCACATCTGGGGTTAGAACACCTACCTAGGTGCTTTATCACACTACAGCAGTACGCAGTTACAGGGCATGCTACAGTGGTGACTGGGCTACAGCCTTCCCAGAGGTATATTTCTAGATGGGTGACATCAGCAGCCTTTCCAAAGTCGAGTATAGGAATTTTAATCCATATGGCTACACTAAAATACATTGTTCTTTACTGACCAATGCACACACACACACACACACACACACACACACACACACACACACACACACACACACACACACAGTTGCCACATCTGGGGTTAGAACACCTACCTAGCTACTTTATCACTCTACAGTGAGTATGCAGTTATGGGGCATGCTACAGTGATTACTGGGCTATAACCTTCCAGGAGGTGTATTTCTAGGTGGGTGACATCAGCAGCCTTGCCAAAGTCAAGTATAGGTATTGTAATTCATGTGGCTACAATAAAATGCATTGCTCTCTACACAGACAGAGACAGACACACACAGTTGCCACATCTGGGGTTAGAACACCTACCTAACTACTTTATCACTCTACAGCAGTATGCGCTATAGTAATTACTGGGCTGCAACCTTTGGGGAGGTGTATTTCTAGGTGGGTGACATCAACAGCCTTGCCAAAGTCGAGTATAGGAATTGTAATTTGTGTGGCACACTAAAATGCATTGCTTTCTACACAGACAGACAGACACACACACACACAGTTGCCACATCTGGGGTTAGAACACCTATCTAGCTACTTTATCACTCTACGGCAGTATGTAGTTATGGGATGTGCTACAGTGATTATTGGGCTACAACCTTCCTGGAGGTGTATTTCTAGGTTGGTGACATCAGCTGCCTTGCCAAAGTCGAGTATAGGAATTGTAATTCATGAGGCTACACTAAAATGCATTGCTCTCTACACAGACACACACACAGTTGTCACGTCTGGGGTTAGAACACCAACCTAGCTACTTTGTCACTCTATAGCAGTACAAAGTTACGGGATGTACTATGGTAATGACTGGGCTACAAGCTTCCTGGAGGTGTATTTCTAAGTGGGTGACATCAGCAGCTTTGCCAAAGTCGAGTATAGGAATCGTAATTCATGTGGCTACACTAAAACGCATTGTTCTCTATACAGACAGACACACACACACTTGCCATGTCTGGGGTTAGAACACCTACTTAGCTACTTTATCACTCTACAGTAGTACGCAGTTATGGGACATGCTACAATGATTACTGGGCTATAACCTTCCCGGAGGTGTATTTCTAGGTGGGTGACATCAGCAGCCTTGCCAAAGTCGAGTATAGTAATTGTAATTCGTGTGGCTACACTAAAATGCATTGCTCTCTACACAAACAGACAGACACACACAGTTGCTACATCTGGGGTTAGAACACCTACCTAGCTACTTTATCACTCTACAGCAGTATGCAGTTACAGGATGCGCTACAGTGATTACTGGGCTGCAACTTTCCCAGAGGTGTATTTCTAGGTGGGTGACATCAGCAGCCTTGCCAAAGTCATGTATAGGCATCGTAATTCGTATGGCTACACTAAAATGCATTGCTCTCTACATAGACAGACACACACACACACACACACACACACACACACACACACACACACACACACACACACACACACACACACACACTTGCCACATCTGGGGTTAGAACACCTACCTAGCTACTTTATCACTCTACAGCAGTATGCTGTTACGGGATGCGCTATGGTGATTACTGGCCTATACCCTTCCCGGAGGTGTATTTCTAGGTGGGTGACATCAGCTGCCTTGCCAAAATTGAGTATAGGAATTGTAATTCGTGTGGCTACACTAAAATGCATTGCTCTCTACACAGACACACACACACACACACACACACACACACACACACACACACACACACACACACACACAGTTGCCACGTCTGGGGTTAGAATACCTACCTAGCTACTTTATCACACAACAGCAGTATGCAGTTGCAGGACGCACTATGGAGATTATTGGGCTACACGTTTCCCAAGGGTGTATTTCAAATTGGATAACCTCAGCGGATTTTCATAGTAGGGCTATGGGGAGGGCAGTGTGTGTGCATGGGCCGTAACCCATTCATCTAGAGGTTGACACACCACATGTGGGCACACGCAGGGTTATATTTCAAAGGTACATGTATACAGCTGCTAGATGGCTACTTCCTTGTACAGTCATGTTGCACAGCTAGCATTTGCACCACATAGTCTGCAATGCTGACAGATACCGGTGGCTAATGTCTACAGTGAGTGACATCTGAGCATCATGTGATTGTAGTAATTTGGCTGTGTGCAGGGTGGGACAAGCGTCATAATGGTTGGCTCCTTGTCACAGTCACTCTCTCCCATACATCTATGTATATGCATGTTTGGCTTATTATAGTGCATTGTCCTTGGATATATGCATGTATTCCTATCCACTGTGTGTGCAAAGCATGGGTGGTGCATACTGAGAAGTGTCTGCACTATCATCTGCGACTGCCAGATATGTCTGGTCCACTGTTGTTTGCAGACATGGGCTTCTTTTGATTACGTGTGTGAGCATGCCCAGTATGACCTTTCAGTATGTTGTTGACTGACATTGCCTTCATTTCTCTGTGTGTGAGCATGCCCAGTATGCCCTTCTGTATAGAATGTGTGGATCAATACTAGGTAGTTTGTACTCCAGTGCAGACCTTTGTGTTGTACACCTACAGGTAGCAAGGTGTTTCTGCTGGGTATCCAGCGATCATTTGGCAATATGGGGACAAACTGTGCAGGGAATATTGTGTACTGTAGGTGATTGTGTCTATGCTGCTTCAGCCGCATAGTATCGCTGTTAGCAGAGATATTCAGACATGTGCACTGTTATACACAGGGATGTTGTCTGTCTCCATGTACTGCCAGGTGGACATTCTTGCTCACAGTGCTGTCTTGGAGGACAAGGGTGACTGCAGCAGTGTCTGGTATTGTGGGTAGACACATACGTATTCATGGTAAGTTATGCCATTCTGGAGGGGGAGCTGCAGACACCTGCTGCTGGGTCTGTGTATCTGGTTCAGCACCTTGGTAGAGTGCTGGCGGGGGATCCCATACTTGTACACCCATTGACAAGACAGTCTGGGCTTATCTTGCTGTGGCAATTTATGTGTTTGTATCCAGGGATAGTGTGTGCACACAGCTTGGTGTCAGACCCTGCACATTCCATGCTGCCCATGCACCCATCCCCCCTCTGTTATTCTAACCTCTTCCAGACATTATGCATACATTCTCTGATACTTTCCCTAAGGGTATCACCCATCACAGGTGTGTGTTAGTGTTGGTTCACAGTTCATGCAGTGGGACATGGTGGACATGTTACTGTGGTTTGTCCACATGGCCTTGCATATGGCTTATGTGGAGTGTGTTATGCTGTTATTTGGGTGTCTATGACTTCACATGCATTGGCAGTACGTGTGAGACACAGGCCTTTGGCAAAGGCCTGTGGGGCATTAGGTGTTGCTGCGGGCCACATGTGGCAGGCTATTGCATTCTGTCAGGCCTACAGTCGCAGACCACCAAACAGTATATTCCCCTGGGGTGACAAGGTAGGTGTGATAGGTGTTCATGCAAGTTCCTTCTATCAGTCTTGATCAGGTAGTGTGGATGCTGGCAGGTTGCCACATACAGCTAAGGACACACCTGCATGGGACACCTGCACTGCATGCTGCATTCTTCCACTATTGCCATGTACAGGAGGGGTCATACTGTACCCATTCCCCACAGCAGGGATACAGCCAGAGAGGTACCTGTGGGTGGTGTTTGCATGAGCTGGGTGCATGTGTGCTATGGACAGTACTTGCATCTGACACACAGATAAGCATGAGGCATTCCTGGTATGCTGGCATGTGGAGGTACACCAGCTGTTTCCCAATACATCAGTCCTACCTCCTTTGTGATCTGCAGGTGTTCGGCCAGACATCACCGATATCCCCTGCTACAGGACCAGTTGCTGTGCTGCATACCTGTATGTACAATTCCAAGGGTGTCTCCATTTCACAGTGATACAATGTATACTGTATGTCTGAGGTACTTTCCCCTGTGTACTGCTTGTATATCTATCCCAACAGCCATGCCATGTCAGTCTTTCAGATGGTGACACATATTACCACCATACATTTACATTGGCTTACTGCTAGCAGGTGGTATACTGGTGGGGATTGTCCTTGGCACTGCAGTTGTGAGGGCTTGTCCCTGTCATCAGCAGTGCTGGGCTATGGCCACCAGGTCTTACCTCGACATGCATACATACTGACCACTCTCACACTATATGGAACATACACCATCCTACCACACACAGACCTGCATATTGTGCACATGCTGCAACCTATCCTGCTACCTTGGGCACCTCTGGGCATCTCTGATCCACTTGTATTATACCTACTCATGCATGTTACTACATGGAAGTGGGGGGGGGGCACACCTGACTGTCATTACATTGCTATGTAGGACAGAGGGGGTGCAAGTGACACTTGTACACATTTGCTATGACTGTACTGGTATGTCATGTACTCCATTTCATTCTGTATTGCTAGCTATCATGCTGTCTAATGGCACACCAGTGTACTACAGATCATGGCTTTGGTTGCCCTACATATTATTGGCTGACGTCCTAAACTTCATAACTGGCATCCCATTGCCTGTCCTGCTGTGGTCTATCTGTGTAGGCCTGGGGTGTGGGGTTAACCCTAGCCATCATTCTGGGGCCATGGCATAGGCCTGTTTGGGTTTGTTTCCACCTGTTCTGCTGGCTGTGACTGTTGCTGGGTATGTGAACCATCCTGACTGGCATGTGCGGTCATATAGACACACATTTCGCACAGCACATTTCCTGCAGTTGCTTCTGTCTCCCTGTGTAGTACTGGCTAGTATGGTGACTCCAGTATGTGTTACACATGTCAGGGTAGCACTGTGGGTGTCTACTGTCTGCTGCTGTAACATTCAGCCACCCAATCCCCTTGTTTGCTCACATCCATACCATAGCTACAGGTGACAACACATTCTACTCTATTTGGCAATTGGTAGGTTGACTTACCTTGTGGGTGTGCCAGACTTGCGGATGGTGCTGGAGGGCTGCCTATGTCAGATGCACATAGTACGCTCCCTATACATGGTTGAGCACAGGTGGAGTCATGTTTGGCATGCCTTTTACTGCATGTGCGATTCAGAGAGAGGTGTCATTCCCTGGGACCCTACTGTGTCAATGCATGTGCTATGTGTTGCCTCTTTGCCAAGGCCAGGGCATACCGGGCATGCCTCCTTCTGCCTACTGGGGCAGGCTCAGGTTCTTCCTCCTCCGGGTCACTCTGTGCCAGCGCAGGCCTTGGCATTGGTGGGGGACTGTGTGGCCCTCCCCATGCTGTTCCTGCTGCAGCTGTTTCCGTAGGATCATATTGTGTAGCATTGCACATACCATAAAATTTGGGTACATGTAGCTGATGCATACTGCAAGGCTCCACTGGATGTGTCCAGACACTGGAACTGTGACCTGAGCATTCTGAACACATGCTCTATTATATGTCTGGCCTGTGCGTGTGCCTCATTATGGCTTTTTTGTTCACGTGTGTGTGCATTTCTGATGGGTGTCATTAGCCACAGCTCCAGTGTGTACCCAGCATCCCCCACTAGGTGACTGTAGGGATGTCTCCATTGGCACATCGCTGGTACAACTGCATCAGATTCCATATGCAGGAATCATCATAGCTTCCAGGGAAGCCAGCACACACATTCATTATAATGTCCTGGGCATCACATACGACTTGGAAGTTGATGGAGGGGATGCCCCTGCAGTTGATGCAAGCCCTACCCTGCTCACTGGGTGGTGCTTTGATGCATATATGTGCACAGTCTATAGCACCTACTACCCCAGAGTATTCTGCTATTTGGTGGAAGAGATGCATATTGCCGGTCAACACCTCATGGATGTTGAGAAAATATACCTGATCACTGGCATGTGCTGACATGGCATCCAGGAACTGGTGGAATACTCTGGATGCTGATGCCTGTGAGATCCCCATGTTATCCCCAGTTGTGCTTTGGGAGGTACCTGTGGCTAGTATACCTAGGCCTACACACACCGTGGTATCCACTGGGATGGGTTCCCCTTGTTCGGTTTGGTGTGTCAGGTGTGGCTGGCACAGCTCAACTACTTGCTGTAGGAGGTCTCTGTCCACCCTATAGCACTTCACTATCTCCAGTAGCCCCTGGTAGGTTACCCTGGGTCTGTACACTCTTCTCCGTCTCCTCACTGTGGGTTGTTCTGCAGCATGCACATCCTCACCACCCTCAGCCTCTTGCGCATGTTGTTCTATGTTGCCTGCTGCAGCCCTTCTCATTTTGAAGGTTTGTTTGTTAAAATTTCCCCACTTGTATACACCAGTGGTGTAGAGTGTGGGAAACACCAGTGGGGAAGGTGTTTGCTTAGTTTATAGTAGTATTCTAGGCTGGGCTGGGCTGCTGCCTGTGTAATTGGCTGCTTCTGATACATTTCCACCTGCCAGATATGCTAGTTCTCCTTGATTACCTTCCTACTGCATATTTCCCTTCCCATTACCCTTCTATTTGGACTCAGGGCTGCTCTGCGCAAACAGAATACTCAGATGTGCACACTGCTGCTGTTTCCTGGTTTAACTTATTTTTTCTTCCTGTAAATACTGGTGCACGGTATGCACACCCACCCACTTACAGTTTGTAAAGAGTGCTGGGCAGGTTTAGACACACCCCCTAGCTTGGCTCTGCTAAGCTGGGAGTATACCCAAGCCACAGGGCTCCAGTCCGCTTACAGTATGCCTGACACACCCACCCATGATGTCACCTACCTCCTAGTCTTGCACTCAGCTATTCATACTCTTACCCTGTTGGGACCTGCCTCACATGCTGGGGAAAACCGGGATTCACTATCCTTCCCCTCATTTGCATAGGATTGCCTGTTAATGTATAGTTACATGTGTCACACTGTGCCTCCCCCTTAGCAACAACTATTCACTAGCCAGGTTGTCTTTTGCCTGCTATTGACTTGCATGGAGGAATACTGATTTTAGTTAGACTGCTTTTTTTAGGTTTATTTTCTTATTTCCCCACCGATCCCATTTGTGCTCCACTGCCCTTTGCTTCAACAGCTGTGATCGGCGGACATATAATAAAAGTTGTATTTTATACATTCGCATTGTTTGCAATGCCAATGGCCTTATACTTGGCCATTGGCATGCTACCTCAATGATATGCAGCCTTTATTTGGAACTGTCATATCCCCGTTTTCGATTTTGCAGTACCGTACTCGGTTACTAACCGAGTACATTTCTGCATATTACGCTAGTCCTGCACACCCTGATTCCTGCTTCCTGGATGGCAGATTTACCTCTTTGCATGGTTTTCACTTGCAAATGGAGTAATTTGCATACGGGGGCTGGGAATGTGCAGCACTAGTGCTAGAGTGCTCGCGCACGTTAAACGAGCACGTACGTGGATCGCGCAGCCGCCATATTGTCAACATTACCTCTTACACTAAGCATGCATGCCGTGCAAGCTTTTGAGAATCTGGGAGAATATTCAAAACAATACAATTAATTGTTTTTGTAGACATCACTTTTTTGTGGCTAGTGACAGGAAAATTCATACTACACTGTATCATAAACCCGGTAGGGTCTTATATTATGTGAATGCATCCAGCTTTCATTCCCCCACATTTAATAAATCCTTTACCTTATGGGGAAATGTTGAGAGCTAGAAAAATGTGTAGTGGTAGACAAGACTTTTTGGAGGAATTTCAAAACTTAATGGATGTATTCATTTAAGGACAATATAGTACGTGTAGCATATACACAGCCTATAATAAAATTAGTACTAAAATAACAGAAGTTATTAGGTAAATATTCACAAAAATGAGATAGTTAAATGGAATACTTATCTGGTTATTGAATTTAATATTTTATCTTTTTAGAATCTTTTGTAAGTCATTAAGCAGCAAAAAAGCAAAATGTGATTTTATGCTTTAAAGGATAGAAAACCACATTGCAAGTTCAGCTGTCTGAAAGTTAATGCAACCCAAACTGTCTAAGCATAACTAAATATGTTCCTCAGAGAACATACCAGTGAAATTATCTATCGTACTGGTACAATATTTTAGTGACTGAAGGAATGCAAAACTTAAGTACAACTACAGCTGTTCACAGGTAAAATCACTGACGTTGGACTCTCCTCGGTACATCTGTCCTTTGTCCTTTCACCGCAATGTTGTACTGTTAAGACTCATAATAGGTGTTTAGGCATAAAACTTTATTGGCATCACCATTAAAAAAGATACAGTAGCCATTAAGTGACATGCAGTGTGATCACTGCCAATTGCCTGGGAGGAAACCCTTTCAACAGGCCCCTGGCTAAGCAACAAGCCCATTCTGTAATAATTCCCATTTTACCAACAGAATAGCTCTAACATAAGAACCAGTGAGGTTTAGCAGCAGCCCACTCCAAAACCAATAACTCTAGTAACTCCTTAAGAAGCACTCTGAAATCCCCCAATATAGGAGGGATTACTTGTTTGCACTTGTTGGTAATACATTTTTGCAAGTAATAGCAGTACATTTAAAGCAGCCCAGCGGGGTTTGGTCAACTATCGCCTGGTTGCACTGAACAGAAGAAGTTTGTGAGTCAGTGGGAACTGCTGTTATATTATGTAACCTACTGCCACTTGAATTTGAGTTTTAAACACATGAAATCTGGAACAATCCACCCAAAAAATGTGTCACAAGTCCCCTAAGGCTACTTCGACACACCTCCGACATACTGGAGACACCTGCAGATAAAAGCCTTGAAAAATGATACAGCGTGTAAAAAAAACTTGAAGAGACATTGCCATTCAAAAAATCTGTAGTACTTAGACTTAGTAGCATATCTAATAACCAGATGGAGGTGGGCGGCATCAGCCCATTCCTCGAAAGGGATTATGTTGGCTTCTGACAATAACCTACACCCAGCTGTCGCAATCTTTTACAAAACACAATCCAGCCTGTATAAGAGCCCTCCAGGGAACTATTTGCCTGCATCCAACTGATTAATGTTGGTGAGATTCTTACATTCCATCTGCTGTGAATAAAGATATTACCCTTGTTGTTTAACCAAACAGAGGGCTCCAACTAAGTCTCCCACCTGAACATTTGCCACAAATTGCTGATGAAACATTTCTATCTATAAGTAGTTGTTCCCATTATTAAAGTTCTGGGAGCTTATATAATACCCTACAAAGGGTCTTGTTTACAAACTTAAAGGGAATAGAACATCTAATCAGAATTATCTCTCTGTCCCATCATCTGTCATTATGGTATCTTAAGAACAAATAATATGTCTTATACAGGGCTTGTACAATGCCAGATAAATATTTCCTTACATTGTCAATGGATGGTCTTAGCCCCTCAAATATTGCCATCTTGCCTCCTAGCCCAGATAAAATAATCATATTCCATAGGGATAAATAATTATATTCCATACAGGGGTACAGTCTGTTTGAGATAGACCTTAAAACAATTTAAATTTTGTTGTATTAATATATAGCTCCAGACTAGGACAGTTCAGATCCCCCTCTCCCCAGCGGACATTAAGGACAGACCACCTTACCCTATGAAAGCCCATAAAAGTCTCATAGTAATATTATGAATCCCAGACAGGGTTTTAATAGAAAGTGATCCTAGTAAACCCCATATCTATAAAGGACCACTGGCAGAATAAACCAGGTCACTGCCTGGATTCTCTGGGAGAAAATGAGGGATATTAACTTCCATCTGCTGATCAATGAGTGATATTTATCTAGTAGGCTGGTCAAGTTACACAGAATAGATTGGGCCATAGAAGATGCAAATATCAATCCCAAATACTTTATGCAACCTTGGTCTGCCAAAAATGGGAAGTCTTGTTTGACAGCTGAGGACAGGCAGTAATTTTTACATACAGCCTAAGATTTCTGGACATTGATTTTCTACCAAATCAGTACCCCAAACTCCTGCAGAATGGTATCAGCTGCTTTAAGTCAAGCTCAGGGATAGTTTAATATAGGCAAAGATCATGAGCATACAATAACATCTTATAATTCATACATCGTATCATACAATGAGAGCTTATAATTCATACATTGTATATGACAGCTTATAATTCATATATCCTATCATACAATAACAGCTTATAATTCATACATCCTATTCTACAATGACAGCTTATAATTCATACATTGTATCATACAATAACAGCTTATAATTCATATATCGTATCAAAAATTATACAAAGAGAGCTTATAATTCATACATCGTATCATATAATGATAGCTTATAATTCATATACCGTATCAAACAATGACAGCATGTAATTCATACATCATATCATACAATGACAGCTTATAATTCATATATTGTATCTTATATGAGCTAATTGTAGAGTTCCTAAGCCCGATGGCAAGGGGTTCCAAATAGAGATGAAAGAGCATGGGGGACAATAGGCAAATCTATTTAAAGTAGTATCCTATTAATGGGGAAAGGTGAAGAAAGAAAGGCCACCCAATTTTATTGTAGCTGAGGCACCAGTAAAAAGATCATGGACCATCCTGATCAGATTTTTAGGAACGCCCATTTTCTGCAGGACTTTAAGAAGAAATGGCCAATGCACTCTATCAAACACATTTTCTGCATCAATACTTACCACTGCCAGAAGGGTGCTGGTCTTTTCGCATCCTGCAATAGAAGATATATCTTCAGCAAATTGTCTTGAATTGTACGTCCTGGTAAAAGACAGTCTGATCTGGGTGGATATTAGGGGAAAGTCTTTTGACAAGTCTTGCTGCTAAAATAGCCATAAATATTTTATAGTCATGGTTCATTACTGAAATAGGTCTGTAGAAACTGGGGGATAGGGGATCTTTTTCTGGGCTTAATATTAAGGATATTACTGCTAACTGCCAAGATGCCAGAGGCTGTTCTTCTTTGAGTGTTGTATTGAAAAGCAACAATATCTGTGTGAGAAGTGCCACAGCTCCCCAGGAGAAAACCTCAACTATCAGACAATCCTGTCCATGAGTCTTATTAGCCAGGGCTGTTTTTATGGCTACCCTCAGTTTGGCAATACTGATCCACTGGCTTATATGTATAACATCAGTCTGCCTCAACAAAGAACAGAGCTCAGGTATTGTTATCTGCTTCTCCTTTCCCTCAAGGCCCGAATCAATAGCATAAACTCCCAAATAGTATTGTGTCAGAGTGTTCAGTATGGGGGGTATGAATATTCCTAAATCTTTCTTGGCTCATGAGTCCTATAAATTTGCCTGGCCATTACCTGTTGGCATAGATAATTTGCCAAGAACTTCTGCCTTCTTGGAGATTCATCAAAAATGTTGTTGACCTGGAAACCCATTTTCAATGGAGGCCTTGAGAGAAAAGCTCCACATTTAAGTTACACATGGTGCACATTTATAATTGCAGGGTTAAAATACTTTTAACTTGAGCATATTTACATGATTTTAACTATTTCTTACATGAACATAGCATTTTAACAAAAAAAGTGAGCAAAATTAACACAAATTGGTAAGTATTGAATAGAAAAAAAAATACAATAGCAGTCAATATAGTTGTAGCATGATGGTTGCAGGGAAAAGATCAGACAGTAATGACAAGTAGAGTGTAGCCTAAAAACTGATGAGAGGTTTGAAAGGAAAAATTATGGAAATGAGCAGGAAGATAAATGGGCAGAGGAGGGACTGCAGTTAGTGGTGGGGTGTGAAAGAAGGAGGGAAAGTAAGTGTTTAGGAAATTAGTGCAGTATGAGGAGAGATAAACTACAACGATATTGGGAAGCAAATTGACTGTAAGAGTTGGAGAAAACTAATGTGAGTAAAGATAGCCAGGTGATCAGGAAGAACAGAGCCATCTTTGGCATGGGTGCTGTTTAAACAAAATTTTGAAACTATTTATGTTTTCTATCTGTTTTAACTGTGTGGAGATTTCATTCCGGAGTTTTGACAGAAAATTTAAGCACAGAAGGTCTCCAGCATTGTCAAATGTCTTACTGATACATAGTAAGAATTTATTGACAGAGTGAAGATCTTTGGTGGTTGAATAGTACAGTAGAGTCTTTTGGAATGCATATCATTTGTCTGGAGAGTACAATAGGTTGTGGGCCATGAATAGTTGTGAGTATGTCAACTGGCTTGGGAGCTCAAGCCAGTTCTTTGTTCTAATCTAAGCTAGTATTGTGTTTTATGAGGTTAGTTGATTGCAGATTTAGTCATTTTGTAGTAGCAGGAGGCTAGTTTAGTTTTATACATAGCAATAATATTTGTAAGAATAGGGGAAACATATAATAGAAAAGAAAGGAGTTGTGTTGTTGCTAAGGTAATCCTTGCTTGATTTATCAGGTAGTATTTGGCCATATAAAGGGAATCAAGTTTTTGCTGAGATTTCTTGATGGAATGAAGTATGTGGTGATCAAATCTGAGGATGTCATCTATTATGACTATGAGTAGTTTAGTTTGGCTTGTGGTTTCTATTTTTGTGTTATTATTTGAGGTAATATGATAATATGATATTGTATTTCTGGTTAAGTTTTTTTTTTATTAAATAGTATAAGCTTGTTTTTTAATGGTATTAAGCAGCAAGTTAAAATGTTTTAACCACATTTCAATGTCAGTGAAACATTTTTGGTTAATTTCCTATAATTTTAGTTATGGATAGGGCAGAGCAGGTAAGGGTTGAATCGTCAGCATACTGTGGCAAGTGTTGTAGTAGTATGAAGTTTATTTATGAAACTATTTATTTAATTATTTATTGTCATTTGTTAACCGGGTTAGTCCAGCTGAGCCAGAGGCCTGTTTTCAGTGGAGACCCGAGGAGAAAAGGTCCAATTACAATTACAGTTATTCAAGGCAATAAATTACATCACAAATGGCAAATAATATAGAATATATACAATACAATGAAGTCAACTTATTTAACAGCTTTATACAGGTTTCAGAGTATAACTTGAACAGCAACAACAAGATAGTCTGACTAGTAAAGTATAAACAAGGTAGTCTGGATGTAAAGAGTTATTTAGCTAGTATAAATGTATAATAAGCAAACCACACAATCCGTTCCAATAGTAGTCCTCAAAGCACCAGCACAACACAATCCAACGAAGTAGAAACAATAAAGGTTTAATGTTTTTACAAATAACTGTTAAGCGCTTTCATCTTACAAAGACTTCATCAGAACAACTCATACATATTCTCTATTCCCTTTTAAATACTGGAAATCATCACCTGACACACATTGATTAAAATTTAAAGTGCTAGTGCTATATACAAGTTCCTTCCTAAAAACTGAACATACATTCATAAAAATCTGACCTGACTAAATGTCGGTGCACGGATATTAAAATATGAAGAACATTTAGAGCAAAACTAAAAACTGTTAACATATCATATTGCAAAATACACATTAAAAGTGCTTATTAAAATTCCCTATTGAAATTTTCTAAAGGTGTGCATAACATTTCTACTGTGTGAATGTACCTCAACCCTAGGTTACCAGAACTACAACAAAATAACACAACTAGATTGTGTTGTCTAAAATGGGTTTAATCGATATATGTTCATTAATTCCAGGGTACATAGATGCATTTAATTTAATTTGCCACCTAACTTCCTTGTCACTAACCTTCTTTTTTGTATCCCCCCCCCCACACACACATTACACTTGACCACTTCTAAAATGCCAAATTTGAAACCTGAACAATCCTTGTTATCATTTAGATGTTTCCATATGGCATTATTATTGTCATGCTTCTTAATGCTATATAAGTGGTCGTAAATCCTATTACGTAGACAACGGACAGTCTTCCCTACGTAGAAGCAGGGGCATTGTGTACATGTGGCCAAATAAACTAAATTTCTAGACCTACAATTACCCTTCTGATAAAAAATTCTGGTTTTATTATAGTTTGACAAAGTAATATCCTGAGCCTCCATAATGTAATGACATTGTTGACATGTGCCACACTTGGTAGTACCACCACCTCCACATTTGTCGGATTTCCTATTAAACTTCCTCTCCAACAAAAATTTCATGTTGTTCCCCTTCCTTAGGACAAAGTGCGCCTCATTCCCCACTATATTATAAACTCTATTGTCGGCCTTTAGTATATTCCAATTACGATGAATTATACGCTTAATGTCTCCACTATAGCAGTCATGTTTGAGAATGCAGGCCTTACGAAACTTTCTTAACACTTCCTCATCATTGGTTATATTTAAATCCTGTGTTGTTCCTTTTGCCAAACCCACTCCCAATAAAGGTTTATACTTGGTACCCCATTGTTTCCTGACATACATGCCAACATGGTCATTTTTGATTGGGAAAAGGAGTACATATTTCAAACTCATTGGTTTAGTTACATGTCTTGTTATTTTCGTTTTTTAGACGATATTTTTTTCATTTGGAAGGGGGACCATAATGATTTGGATAAATTTTATGGTTATCTAAATTCCTGTAGTGAACATTTCAAATTTACTATAAATATGGATAAGGAAACAATTTCTTATTTGGATGTTCAAATAACTTTACATGAAGGGAAATTTAGGTCTAATATTTATAGGAAGAACACGTTTAGTAATTCCTATTTACACTTTTCAAGTAATCATCCTTGGGACCAAAAAAGGAACATCATTAAGGGGCAATGTATCCGTGCATCACGGATGACGTCAGATGTTGAGGATTTGGATAGTGAATTGACAAAAATTGGTTCTTTTTTTGCCGAAAGAGGATACCCGAAAGACATGATACTGGATGTCACTCAGTATGTCAGGAAACAATGGGGTACCAAGTATAAACCTTTATTGGGAGTGGGTTTGGCAAAAGGAACAACACAGGATTTAAATATAACCAATGATGAGGAAGTGTTAAGAAAGTTTCGTAAGGCCTGCATTCTCAAACATGACTGCTATAGTGGAGACATTAAGCGTATAATTCATCGTAATTGGAATATACTAAAGGCCGACAATAGAGTTTATAATATAGTGGGGAATGAGCCGCACTTTGTCCTAAGGAAGGGGAACAACATGAAATTTTTGTTGGAGAGGAAGTTTAATAGAAAATCCGACAAATGTGGAGGTGGTGGTAGTACCACCAAGTGTGGCACATGTCAACAATGTCATTACATTATGGAGGCTCAGGATATTACTTTGTCAAACTATAATAAAACCAGAATTTTTTATCAGAAGGGTAATTGTAGGTCTAGAAATTTAGTTTATTTGGCCACATGTACACAATGCCCCTGTTTCTACGTAGGGAAGACTGTCCGTTGTCTACATAATAGGATTTACGACCACTTATATAGCATTAAGAAGCATGACAATAATAATGCCCTATGGAAACATCTAAATGATAACAAGGATTGTTCAGGTTTCAAATTTGGCATTTTAGAAGTGGTCAAGTGTAATGTGAGGGGGGGGATACAAAAAAGAAGATTAGTGACAAGGAAGTTAGGTGGCAAATTAAATTAAATGTATCTATGTACCCTGGAATTAATGAACATATATCGATTAAACCCATTTTAGACAACACAATCTAGTTGTGTTATTTTGTTGTAGTTCTGGTAACCTAGGGTTGAGGTACATTCACACAATAGTAATGTTATGCACACCTTTAGAAAATTTCAATAGGGAATTTTAATAAGCACTTTTAATGTGTATTTTGCAATATGATATGTTAACAGTTTTTAGTTTTGCTCTAAATGTTCTTCATCTTTTAATATCTGTGCACCGACATTTAGTCAGGTCAGATTTTTATGAATGTATGTTCAGTTTTTAGGAAGGAACTTGTATATAGCACTAGCACTTTAAATTTTAATCAATGTGTGTCAGGTGATGATTTCCAGTATTTAAAAGGGAATAGAGAATATGTATGAGTTGTTCTGATGAAGTCTTTGTAAGATGAAAGCGCTTAACAGTTATTTGTAAAAACATTAAACCTTTATTGTTTCTACTTCGTTGGATTGTGTTGTGCTGGTGCTTTGAGGACTACTATTGGAACTGATTGTGTGGTTTGCTTATTACTTGTTGACTGTTCCAGTGCATTTGGTTTATTCTGTAGTATAAATGTATACAGGTTTCTGTGCATAATTATACAGTAACAGCAAGATAAACTGGATGCAATGGTTTATTTAGAAGAGCAGGGTGTTGGTATGTGGTAGTATTAGTACTATTGAGTGGAGGAAGAAACTGAGGAAAGAGAAAGGATACAAGAGAAAAAGGAGTAGATTTAGGAGAATGGTAAGTGGAAGTCAGGTTGGAGCTTGACAGGGACAGGACCAGGTGTTTTGTAGGTAGTGTTTAAGTTCAAGTTTGAACTGAGACGTATGGGGGATACTTCATATGTTATGTGGGAGGGAGTTCCAGGAGTGGGCTACTGAATATTTGTAGAGCAACTTCCCAATATTTTTTTGGGTTTATAGTTGTCCAAAAGATGTTTATCAGATGTACGAAGCTGGTGTTGGGGGTTGTATAGTGATACCATATTAGAATTGGAGGAGCAGGAAGTAGGGTTGTAGAGGATAGAGTGTGTTACATGTAATTGTGGAAGGAGCAGTTGTTTGGGTAATTCAGGCCATTGTAAAGTCTTTAGGGCAAGGCAGTGGTGGGATTTATAGGAGAGATTGGAAGAAAACCTGGCTATTTTGTTGTAGGTTTGTTCTAGTTTTCTGAGTAGAGATGCCTGGAGGCTACTAAAGACTGGTGCAGCACACAGAAGACAAGGTAAAATGAGAGATATGGCTAGGGTGGGTTTGGAGGAGGGAAAAAGAAATGTAGGATTACGGTACAGGAGGCCTAGTTTTGGTGTTTTTTTATGCATTGGTTGATGTATATATTGAATTTAATTCATCATCGATGGTAACCCCAAGTAATTTAGTGTGTGGTTCTGGTCTGATGATGGTATTGTTAAGGGAGGTGATGCAGAAAGAGGTTTTATGATGTGCTAGTGTTTTAGGAAGAAAAAGTAGAAGTTTCATTTTTTTAGGGTTTAATATTGGTTGTCAGTGAGCCAGGTTTCGATGGAAGAAAAACTGTTTTGGGTAAGAGAGTTCACGGATACTGTGGGCAGTGGTAGTAAGGGTAGAATTGTCAGCATATTGTAAGAGTGTTGAGAGGTTAGTAGCTGAGTGTAAGTTGTTAGTGAATATATTGAACAAGGGGGGACCCAAAATAGAGCCTTGAGTAACTCCAGTGTAGACAGGGAGAAATGGGGAGGTGACAGTTTGCTAGCGTACAGATTGTAATCTATTAGATAAATATCTAGAGAAACAGGCTAAAGAAGGGGTAGACAGGTGCAGGTCAGAAAGTTTAGTTAATAGATTATAGTGGGGGGACAGTATCAAAAGCCTTTGTGAGATCAAGGAAAAGACAGGAAAGAAGTAGGTTGTTATCCCCAGCTTCTGCTACAGATTGGGTGAATGAGAATATAACAATAGATGTGCTGTGATAGGGTCTAAAGCCATGTTGGGTGGGAGTTAAGAGATTATTATCAAGCAAGTGTTTAGGTAGCTGAGAATGAACACATTTTTCTAATATGTTGGAAAGTGGGGATAGTATACCAATGGGACAATAGTTTGAGGGGTCAGTGGAGTTATCTTCTTTATGGAGAGGGATTGTGTAGAAGGATTTCCATAGTTCAGGGACAACAGACACTGTGATAGAACGATTGATAAGGATAGATACTGGGTAGGCTATAGAATTGACAACAATTTTAAGGAAGTGGGGAGGTAAATTATCTACAGAGGAGAGCAGGGTTTGAGTTTATTCAGTTGAGATTTGATAAACGCAGTGGGAGCAGGTTGTAAGGAGAAAGTATTAGAGGAAGAAGTACTGGGAGGTAAAGTCGGGGAGAGACATTGGGACTACGTTGAGTTAGTCTTTGGATTGTTTCTATGAAGTGGTTATTTAAAAGAGATGCAGTTTCTGTAGTGTACTTGAGGGATAAGGGGTTGGGGGTGGGAGGGGTACTGGGGTGGAGGATTGTGTTAATGGTGGACCAGAATTTTTTTGGGTTGGTATGTGGGCTCCAATGGTTTGAGGTGAAGAATATTTTTTTATCTTTAATGATTAGTTTCTTATACATGTTTCTAAGTTTTTGTAGTGTTGGGGTAGGGGAGAGGTTTTATTGTTGACCCATGATTTCCAGGCAGCGTCCCTCTGGTGTATAATAGAACGTGTTTGCTTAGTGAGCCAGGGGGCACAGTTTGATTTAACTCTGATTTTTCTAGATGGGACCATAGTGTTTAGTATGTCAAGAAATATTTTATTGAATGCAGTTATGGCATCATTAAGGGGAAAGTTATAGAGGAAAGTCCAGTTGATGTTGGACGGTGTAGAGTTAAACTTATCTGGGTTGAAGTGAGTCAGATTATGGCTTACTCTATAGAAGTGTTCTTTGGGTAATTGTTGGGAGTATCTATGGACATAGTTAGGGGAATGGTCACTCAGAGAGTTGGGAAGTGTGTCAGGGTTATGATAGACACAAGGGTCAGAAGTTAGGATCCAGTTTATAATAGATACAGTGGTTGAGGTTTTGTTGGTTCTGGTAGGAGAGGATATGAGTTGGGGGAAGCCATAAAGATTGAAGCAATGAGTATTGGAAGAGGAGGAAAGTGAAGCCCAATCAATGTTTTCATCACCAAGTATAATGGTTTCATAGGCAATATTAAGGGAGAACCAGGAGAGAAAGTTTTCAAGAATGGGTATGTTGTCACTAGGGGGAATATAGATGGAGCCAATGGCAAATTTCTTATGGGGTTAAGATGGGAGTTTACAATGAGGATTTATGCTGGAGCAAAGCTGGGTAAAGGGGTTGGGAGTGGATAGATAGTAAGTTGGTTGGAATATAGTATGGCAACACCTCCTCTCCTCTTGCTGTCTCTGCCTACACGATAGATGTTGTGGCCTGGGGTAAAATTTCGGAGTTAGAGATGTGAGGCTTTAACCAGGTTTCTGATAGGGTTAAGATATGAGGGGAGTTCAGGTAACCTAGAGTTGCAGGTAAATAGGATGGAGTTGAGTACTGACCCTTGGGGAACACCAACAAAAATGAGTTGAAATGCTGAAAGGTTTTGTTGCCATTTAGTTGCCTGCTGATGACTGCATACATGTGAAACCAGGAGAAGGAGGGATAAGTGAAACCCAGAGTTGCAGGTTCAGAAGGGAGGTTTTGGTAGGACACTGTGTCAAATGCTTTGAAAAGGTCAAGGAAAAGTGAAGAAACATGGTTGTCCTCCTTTCTGTATTACTTTACTGTGTGAGGGCAATAGTAGTACTGTGGTTGGGCCTGTAACCATGCTGGATGTTGGAGAGGAGATTGTGTTTGGTTATATGTTTCATAAGCTGAGAGTAAACACATTTCTTGAGGATTTTTGAGAGGGGTGATAGGACAGCAATATGTTTATAGTTTGTTAACTCTGTTGAAGTACCTCCTTTGCAAAGGTGTATACCAATGGATTTTTCTTCCAGATGGATGACATAGTTTTCAGTTATTGACTGTTGATTAGAATGGAGAAGGGAAGGCTAATGCTTCTGCACCTATTTTGAGGAACTCCGAGGGAAGATTAACAGCAGCTGAGGTTGTTGTTTTTTATTTGGCTGGTAATTTTTTACGGTTGGTGTAGGGATAGGCTGAAAACTAAAAGACGTGTTGCTTTCAAGAATAGATAGAAGTTGGAGGGATGAAGTGAGGTCGTCGTTGATTAGTTATAGGACTGAATGGATAAAATGAGTGTTGAACTGTGGGGAAATGGACTGTTGTTTGAAGTAAAAGGACAGGAGGAAGACTGGTATGTCTGGGGTGTAATAGTTTATTTAGAGAGGATTAAAACAGTTGAGGTTGTCATGGTGCTTTTGTTACAGATTACTATGGCATGATTTCTGGTCAGATTTAACAAGTATCTTGGTACAGTTTCTAAGAAATCTAAAATGTTGGTAGGCATGTTGTGTTTTATTCTTATGCCATTCTTTCCATGCTTTATCTCTTTGCAGCATGAACTATTTAGTCTCTTTTGTCAGCCATGGTGCTGTGTTAGAGTGTATCCTTCTTGTCCTGACTGGTGCTAAATCATTTAGTATTTTTTAGCAAGGTGTAATTGAGGTATGTAACTGCTTCATCTAGGGGCATTACTCAATGCATTTCAGCTGTACTGGATGAGGGCTGTGATAAATGTGTCTGTCAAACATGGTTAAATTGCGTATTTGTTTATAGATTCTTGGTTTGGGTGAACCATGTCGCTGTCTGATTATATAGGCTGGGAGATGGTCACTAATAGTATCTGCTAATCAGTCAGAGGATGTTCTATTATGGAGTTTGTTTCTCCATTCCACTATGGACTGACTGATAGTACCTTTGTTGATTCTGGTGGAGCTTATTAGTTGGGTGAAGCCAAATAGGTGAATACAAACCTTGGGGTTGCTGCTATTTATAGATTGCCAGTCTATGTTTAAGTCACCTAAGATGAAGGTTTCTTGGGGAATGTTGTCAGATATCTAGTGTAGGATATTTTTGGCTGTGGTAATGTTGCCTAGTGGGATGTATACTGTTGAGATACATATAGATTTCTATTGGTTGATTTTGAGGTATGCAATCAGAAGTTCAGCATTATTACATTTTGGGATATTTAGATGGGCTGGAGTTATTTCTAAGTTGTTGTTATAAATAATAGCAACACTACCTGCTCTTTTGATTTTTTTTGTCCATTCCATGTTAAAACCTGGAGGAATCATTTTGTTGTCAATTATTTCTTATTTAACCATATTTCAGTGTTGATTAGAATGTCTGGAGAGTAAAAATCTAGATATGTATGGATATCATGAATTTTGTTGCAGATATTTCTGAGTTTAATGTTGAAAATAATGAGGTTAGATTACCTGATGTGAAAATTGGGTCAGGAGCATAAGAAAGTAATGGGTTGGAATTGTCAGTAGTTCATGTGTAGGTCCAGGGTTAGGGTAAACATCTCCACTAAGTTTCAGGATGGAGGTGGGGTGAGTAGAGTTATGGAGCCATTTGTGTTTGTATCTGACTTTTAGTACTGCAGATAAAGTGCTATTCTTAATTTTCATATATCTATAAGGGAGCAGATCTGAACATGTATATTGGTACAGACAAGGAGAGATAGACGGGAAGAGAAAGAGGGTTTTGTGATGTTAATGTATATGTGTTTGTGATGGAGTTGGGATATGATGTGAGAATATTATGGTAATTAGTAAAGTAAGTTAGTGTTGTGAGTGTACAACACAGTAGTAATTGACCTACTGTCATTGTGAGTTGATATGGTGAGACTTTAGATGGTGGGTAGAGGAAGGTGGAGGTTTGGTAAGATGATGGCTGTGTGGTATATTAATGAAAGGAGTGTTATGAGAAATGCAGAGAAAGAGGTGTGGTAAAGGGTGGGGATATGTTTTCAGGGTAGTATATACAGTAGTATATATGGATAGGTAATGTAGTGGCGAGTACTTACGTTGTGTGCTGAAAGCTGTATGGTATGTGTTTTTTCACGGGGGGGTGAAGAAGTGAGTACTGTATGGATGGAGGAGAAGTCAAAAACTGTGTATTGATGAGAAGGATGGTAGTCCAAAGTAATAGCTATAAGTAGTTATCTGAGCATCTAAAAAAGTGTTTTTCGTGTTATTGTGTGTGTGTGTGTGTGTGTGTGTGTGTGTGTGTGTGTGTGTGTGTGTGTGTGTGTGTGTGTGTGTGTGCGTGTGTGTCTGTGTGCACGTGTGTGTGTTTAATAGTTGGTTGTTTAGATAGATCTATAATCTTAAATGGCAATAATCCATTTCCTAAGGAAGCTCTCTCTGCCTTTGTCTGCTGGTCCTGGGGGTTCTCAGAGCAAGACTGAAGCCCCACCAACTGATTCTGTAAGTCATTTAGTTTTGTTTAGGTTATCCTAAACATGGAGAAAGTATAAGATTGCAAAAAATCCTGTAATTGCCCCTTAAAAAAATCCCACTGGGTAGCAATCGAGGTTACTAAGTTATGCACTTCAGCAGTCACCTACAAAACTGGAAAAACATCTCATGAAAAGAAGGACCCTTATAAACCAAGAAATTACCCTTCAAATGCTTCCTTATGGATGTACTAACTAAACACATATTGACTCTGAAGAGTGCATGGTCTGACAATAAGATGGGGTCATAATACATCCTTTTGACTAGATGTAAATCCACCTGCATGATAAAACGTTTCTCTGTTCTGAAATGATTATTGAAACTATAAGAATAACCTGCGTACTGCACTCTTGGTAAGACTTACAATAGTTTGGTTGTTTACTCCTTGATTATTCTTGGTGCTGCCGCAGTTATTTACTTTTAAAATGGAATAAAGGCATAAATGATCATTTACTTGTACACCATTAGTTCTGTTCTTCAAGTGTTTGTCAACTAACAATTCAAAAAAGAAAGGCAGCTTCAAAACATTGCCTCTTGATTACAAACTCTTCCTTTCGGGTACTTTAGATCCAATGCATTGTAAACAACTTTGTCCATAGTTTAAAGGCATATATGTGAAAGGTCACTTCTTTGCAATTCTCCTGCATGGGGCAAACACAAAATCAAAGGATTCCTGTTTTCTGAATATGGGAGTGTAAACATTAAGTATCCGTATTCTGTCAGTAACCAAGCAGAAGGAGAACTCTAGTACTCTGTTTTAGGAGTAGTCACATGTTTCATGGTATTAGATATCTAGATTGGCAGTTTTTTGTTTTCAGTGATGTTTTTTATCCAAAACAAACTGATTCAACAGTTGTCATCAGTCTTGAGATTATAGTGCAAAGCAGTGTTAAATGCCTTCTAGAAAATTCACAAAGAATAACAGATCTGTGAAAATAAACAGCTGGATTGGATAAAATGATCAACAAGCTGTTAGCCAGTGCTCTTTGGCAAAGATGTAAATTTGTGTTCTGTCATTATTTCTACAAGGGAAAGGCTTCTAAGAAGGAAGGAGCTTATGCTGGATATGTGTCAGGATCAGAGAAAATTCACATTCCCCACAAATGAGCATTTCTGGGATTAGTGGCATGCCTGTACATTGATGTCATATGTTATTATTTTTTCATCCACTTTATTAAGACATCTCCTCTCCTAGTCTGTCAGCTGCATATCCTATCATTATTTATTTAGTTTGCTGGTGTCAGTGTCGGCCCACATATCTCAAGATGCTTCTTTACTTTATAAAATCCAGGAAGCATTCCACTTTGGATAAGAAATATGTGAAATGCAGAGTATGCAGGATAAAAGCAACAAATGGGACTTGACATACGATTTTAATAATATGATGTACAATGGTAGAATGGCACAGCTAACTGGGAGGTTAGAAGGTAGCTGGTTTATTTTAGAGGAGAAGAGAGATTTACAGAAATGTGTACTTTAGTGTAATGAGTGAGAAATACAGTATAAAAGAGGGGGAAGATAAATCACTGTAGGATAAAAAGGAAGGTAGTTTTCTTCATACCACACAGAACTGGAAACCATGAGTGGGGTCAAAAGCCAAATGTAATTGCACAAAGTACAACTACATAAAGAGACAGGCAGACAGGTGGGAGTTATTCATGTTTCCCTTGCTCTTGGAGGAGGAGCATTGGCTTATACTTCACTAAAGTTGCTTAAGCTATCTTCTGAAGGGGGTTACTATTTTCTGATGGGGATCACATAAGTGAGCAACAGGTAAAGCCCCAGAATACTGGAATCAAAAGAAGCAGCTCTTCTGTAACTCCCTCCCAGCATTGCTAAGTCCTAAATCAGAAATGCACTTTGTTAATATTTAGCGGAAGAAAAAACAGCATACAGCTGACAATGGTACTACTATTTTTGTGAGAGAAAGGTGGAGGCAGAAAACAAAACTCATGCCCCTGGAGCAGCTCAGTTTAATTCGTATTAAACTTAGCATGAGGTCTTGCGGTTCAATAAGAAATGGTCTTCCTAATATATACTGGCACAGTAACATGAACGTGTCTTATTCAATGCTTTCTGCCCAGATAGAACAACAAGATCATAACTGATCCCTGCAGGACTATGCTGCATATTTTTGTTACGCAACCATTTATTTAAGCTGGGCAAGTCTGAATATAATAGGAATTCAGTGGACAGCATGTGAGCGAATGAGTAAATGATCGTGCATCATACTGAATTTATTGCTCTTTTCACATTATTGTCACACGTGGTTAAAAAAAAGTGAAAAAAGCTTTGTTTTAGAGTGACGTGGTGAACTCTTTTCAAAAGAAAATGCATCTGAAAAAAAAGTGGGCTAACTTTATCCTTTGTGTTCCTTGCAAAAGAAACTTAACTGTGTAAGTCTGTGACAGTTGAAACTGAGTTGTAAGATTTTATTTAATGATACGTTGGCAATACAAATTTGTTTACAGACATGGATGGTGTAATGGTTAAGGTCTTTGCCTGTCATGCACAAGGTATAAAGTTTGATCTGGACATCCTGCCAGTGCCTGCATGGAGTTTACATGTTCTCCTTGTGTTTTTATGGGGTTTCTCTCCATTCCCAAAAAACATGAGGAGTGTTTCTCACATCAAACTCACCCAAGATTGGAACTATGAGCAGCAGCACTGACTCCAAATGATGCCTATGGGGGGGAAGAGTTGCTGATGCACAGTATTGTCTGGATAGGAAAGCATGGATCACAGGCTGTACACCGTGTCAGTGATAGCCACATGACAGTCTAAAGAACTGGCCCTAGGTGGTTTACTTGCATTGAACAATGTCACCAAAAATGGGTGTGGGTATTTGCCTGTAGGTTGAGGAGCTGATCCACCAGGGACCCATGCTAACAGTGGGAGTTGGTCTATGTACCCCTGTTAGCTAACAGGTATCTCCATAAATCCCAGTAACCCTGGGTTAATAAACTGCCAGCCAATTGGTGTCCAGTTGTCCAGCTTGGGTTACCTAGGAAAGCTCTGTTGAGGGAAAGCTGGACATAAAATCAATCAACCTGACAAAGATAAACTAAAGATCGCTACACTCATTGTAGGTTCACTGACAGGATGCAACTTGGAAGTGGATGACATGATAATAAGGAGAAGGCTGGACATCCTTTAAAGCCAAAAGACATTGCATTAAAGAGAGATCTGACTTGACTGATCTCACCCCCCCCCCAACACTTTGCACCCGGCCAGTTGGCCCCCTTGGCCCATCTTAGCTATATTACTGAGCTAGATGTTTGGATTTCACCAGCAGCTTTCCTTATGTACCTTATTTCCATAGCTGGCTCGGCCACATATCTGTTCCATAGTCCTCACTATGATTGCCATGTGTATGTCACTAATTCTGCTTACATCCCACACTGTCTTCTGAAGCCTCTACCTCACCACAATTCTTGCACTATTTATAGTCTGTCCTTGTAAGTAGTAGACTGTGGTTCCCAAACCAAGTGGCTTTGCTACACTGTCCTCCCTTCTAGCCATCTCCTTAGCATCATGTCATCCACTTCCAAGCTGCATCCTGTCAGTGGACCCATATTTAGTATAGCAATTCTAAGTTGATGTTTGACAGGCTGACGAATTTTATGTGCAGCTTTCACTCAACATAGCTATCCAAGGTAACCCAAGCTGGGCAACATGACACCAGCCGGCCATTAGCTTATTGACCCAGGGCTGCTGAAGTTTATGGTGAGCACACACTGGCCAGTAGGGGCACACAGGCCTCATCACCATTAGCATAATTTTCTGGTGTAGATCATAGTAGGCTGGGTGTTCAAGCCACTTATGACTGGCAAATATCCATGTCCATTTAAGATGACATCAGTCAAGGTGATCGTATCAAGCATATGAACCACTTTTATACTAACCTGTCAAATTCATCAATGTAAGATGTTGCCATTTGTTTGAGGGACACCTTGAAAGGTCAAGTTTTGGACGTTTTTAAAGGGATGGATTGTAGGTGGCTAAAAACTTCACAGGATATACAATCTATTCCCTTGCCTTGTGTGTTGTGTTTGGTGCTAATTGTGATCCTCTTACTCTTTTCCTTGAGATTTTCCGACAGCTGGACGGGTTCTAATTTCATGAAACCAAGTGGTATTGGGGTTTGATTGCATTGCTGTTGCCAATTCCATTTTGGATAGGGTATCACCTTCTTCAGAGACACACCTCAAAACACAACAGATGGAGAAGAACAGAGACATGTGCTGGAATACAACTCTTTGATGTTTGTAGATTAGTAACCACAGAGCAGACTGATTTTTACATATACGAATCATTCTGATAAAGCTGGTAGTAGGTTTGACTGCAGTTCATCTCTCAACACTTGCTTACCGACATCTGTCAAGTAGTATTTTTACCTTGTTTTTTATCAGCCTACCCCATGCAGTGCAGTTGTAATTGTCCCTTTGCCCACCAAATTCATTTGTATCCAAACAATGGAGAACAGACTCTGATTTTAGAGGATCCCTCCACAACATCTTATAACTTGAAGGAGGTTGATAAATACCTAAAATCCAAGTAGTATGCCTATATTTACTTGGTGAGAATCCTTTAATGAGGAGCTTCACTCTATATGTATAACTGCAAAAATACAACTTTTGGACAGGGTGAATGCTAAGGGCCTTCTGATAGCCAACCAGCTTGTGACCTTATTTGAGCAGTGTAAGAGACAAAGACGCAGTATAAGCCAGTAAAACTGGAATTAGCTATCCTGATGAAAACCAAAGAAGAATCATACTTAAAAAAGACAGCAGCACAAGCCAAAGCACAAGGCTGTAAACCTGGCAGGTCATTAGCTTAGAGGTCAAGCAGTGGGGTCAGTGTTTGCCCATACTTGCCTTAAGAGTTGGTGGCACATTTCTCTGCTCTTTTTGTCTGTAGCAGAGGAATTTAGAGAATTCTATTCAGGGCTGTATTCAGATGCAAGAAGAGCAGATACCTCTCTAGAAGCTGATGCCCTTAACTCTAGATTAAGAGCTAACCTGCCCAATTTTGACAAACGGTTTAGTGACAGATTGACAAGACCTATAACACAAGAAGAAGTCAGGATGGTGTCATGTGTCATCAAATGTATTAACAAAATATGACACAAAGTCAGGGACATTCTGCAAAATTCTGAACAGTCATGAGATATGCTCCACCTCAAAAGCTCTCCAAGCTAAACCTTGGACCTATATTATGATCAGATCACTTATCTTTCCCCCTTTCTCCACACTTCATTGGTATTTTCTTCTTTCACTTTCTTGAATCTCTTTTTCCCTTTCCTTATAATTAGTTTGTAGGCCCAGTGTTTTACTAACATATTTACCAAATGTCAGACACATAACTGGGTGCTTAAGCTGCATGGAAACTATTAACACCTGCCTTACCTTAACAACATCTGACTCCAGGACAGTAAACATCAGTGGAGGTATTCAGAGGAAAGTATAACATGACCATGCTGCATTAAATAGCTCCATGAAGTTAACATGATGTGGCCTGAAGGGGATTCTTAATGCAAGTGTGCCAGCACAGAGCAGTCATTCAAGGCACAGTGCTGCATAAATGATCTTCACAGTTGCAAAAACAGTAGCAACCATGCAACTGTGCCAATTGTAGTAGGAGGGATCTCATAACCTGAGGATATTGGCATGCAGGCAGCATGGCTACCACTATGTGCATTTGTATGTGGATTGAATTGCCTTATAGGTGCAACAAGGGCACAGCTGTGAGTCCATACAAGGGCTCTACAGGAAAGTGCAAACTGAGTTTATTATATAAATGTGAAAGAATCAGGATGATAAGACAGTCAGAAAGGGGGAGAGAAAGGAGAGGAGCACAGAGTATGATGTAAGGTAATAGTTGTGTGGGGGTGGGGAGGAAGGCTACTTTTTTTGGGAGAGGAAAGATGCCACTTTTTATTTTCTGGAGAAGAGAAGAGGGAGAAGTAGCATGAGGAAGAGAGCAGAGCTGGATCATGGTCCAATGGGGCCCTAGGTAGGGTAATGGATTAGGCCTCCCACATACACATAACAACCCCCCCCCCCACACACACACACACACACACACACACACACACACACACACACACACACACACACACACACACACACACACACACACACACACACACACACCTGGGAAAGGCTGGCACAGATTAACCTGCTGTGCCCCCTTCTGCCCAGGGTATAAGCTAGCTATCACTGCCACCAGACACACCACAATCAGCTACCCTAAAGCCCTTAACAAAGGGTGTCCAATTACGCTGTGCAATATTAATACTAATACAAATGGTAGTTGTTGACCACGACAGCTAGGCCTTCTGGAATGCCTCACATAGTGTCACTTTCTAAAAGGACAAGTCAGAATAAAAGTTTTAAATATATTTAATAATAAATAATAAAAGAATATGAAAATACTGAATATATATTTACAGTTAACCACAGAGTTTAAAACACAGGAAATACTGAAAATAACATTGATGGACAGACTTAGATATATATAAACAATATCTAAATTAAGCTTCACTATAACAGTGCCCCTACAGCATCTCCCCCACCCCGCAGCAACTTCAGTGTCCCATTACTTGGCTATTTCTCCCAAGTTGCCATAAACTTTGTTCAAACATGTCAGTGTGCATACTATTTTCTTCTTTATTTCTACGATGATTACAGATATTTGGATTTAATTCAAAGCTTTTATTTCAGACTTTGTAGCATAAACACTGTTCAATGACTTGAATTGTAGACCACTTGTTGGTAACCCATACATATATATATATATATATATATAGATATACACACACAAACACAGAAACACATAAACATGCACTCCCATCCACCCACACACACAGTGGACCCGGTAACCCAGATTAAGGGTTATGATACAAATATGTATCTGATTTATTGCGTAGATAGATTTTATTGCCTTCACATAAACATCATCACAGAATTATCATTTCAAACAGCCAGTAAAGCAAAAAAAAAAAAAAAAGATAAGACCAGGCCACTGCACACAAAAAATGAACTAATAGGATGAAATAACTAACTTTTTCAAATGTTGCATATTAACTGAAGGCCAAAAATCAAATCTGCAAAATCTGCAAAGCTAAATGAATGTTTATTAAGCCAGCTAGCAAACCTCCAAAGTCAAAGTCAAAGTAAACTTTATTGTCATTTAGAACTACACGTGTAGCCTAAACGAAATTTTGTGCATCAGCTCAATTTTTGAGATAACAAAGGAAAGAGAAACAACACATACAAGAAGAGGAATAAACATAACTAGCAAATACAATACTACTCCCAATACACACAAAAAAGATCAGAGACATTTACCAACACTCATATATGAAAAGAATATCCTCCCCTGAGTTAAATTAACTACCCTATTAAAGTAAAGCAAAACATACTGCAGATTGAAATGCTTAAGTTATTTTGTCTAATACTGCATTTGAGTGAGTTAAATAATACTGATTATGTAATAATCATAATATAATCATAGTATAATAATAATACTGATTATGCCTATTTAAGTGGTACAGTGTGAAATATTTTCTGCTTAAAAACCTCAGCTTTGGCCGGCTAAGGACTTGCTGTATTCAACTGGACGTATAAGAGAATTTAAACCTTTATCTGCTCTTTTTTTTTCAAAAAAATACAGTATTTAAATTGATTTTAACTGTGTGGAAGGAATATTAACTGAACTGGAAGTTTTGACTCTGCTCTTCAGTTAATCCCACCCACTCTCCCTGTTTTTGTTTTGGTGTTAATCTTAGTGGCCTTGCAACTGCCCGCCCCTCTTGTAAATTTGTGTTTGGATACTCCTTCTGGGCCCATCTCATTTGCTCACTCAACTGAGTGCAGTGAGATCATATTCTGATTTCAGGCACTCCTACTGTGTACAAAGAGAGCATCTGGGAAACAGAAAAAAAAAAATTTAAGCTTGTTTCCTGCCTTTCCTGTTAAGTGGTATAGATTATTTGTAGGCTTCTGAGCCCCCAAGCCCTTCTGTGTTGGAGGGAAACCTTCTAGCTTAGTTTTTTTTTCTTATAACTAGCCAGTTTTCTAGTTTCAGCACTCAAATCTGTTTCTTTGATCTCAGCACTTATTCAGAAAAAAAAATTAATCTGCTTTTACTGTACTTGTGTTTCTACCTACTTTTTTTACTTTTGCATCATCTTAAAAGTACTCAATTGTATTTATTACTGCTTGGTGTAACTCATTCTAAGCCTTTTGGTTTAAACACTTGGGCTTCGGACCAGTTGTTTTGCACTGAGAGGGTTTGTGGTCTGCACTGTAGTGGCAGAACAGGTAGCTTACATCCTTTTAGGTTGGGAACTGCTGATTGAGGGCTCAGTGTCTGTTATTCTAAAAGTGTATTAATTCTGGTTTAAGCACTTGGGCTTTCAGGCCAGTTATTTTACATTAAGAGGGTTCGTGGTCTGCACTCTTGTGGGAGGAGAGGTTGGACTCTGCCCTTCTGAGCTGGGAATTTCTGGTTAAAGGCTTATAGTGCATGCATATCTGAACTGCTTCTTACTGAAGTTGGTGCCTTGTTTGCTGTGGCATAGACTGGATTCGGGCCTGCTGGATCTAGCTTTGTTTGTGTAACTTGAGCACTAATCCAGGCATTCTCTAAAGTATTCAATTGTATTTATTACTGCTTGGTAGTAACTTGATTAAAGTGTAGCTATCATTCTAAGTCTTTTGGATTAAGCACTTGGGCTTCAGACCAGTTGTTATACATTAGGAAGGTTTGTGGCATGCACTGTGGTGGCAGGACAGGTAGCTTTCATCCTTCTAAGCTGGGAACTGCTGATTGAGAGCCCAATGTCTGTTATTCTTAAAGTGTATTAGTTCTGGTTTAAGCACTTGGGCTTCAGGCCAGTTATTTTACATTAAGAAGGTTTGTGGTCTGCACTCTTGTGGGAGAAGAGGCTGGACTCTGCCATTCTGAGCTGGGAATTTCTGGTTAAAGGTTTATAGTGCCTGAATATTTGAACTGTATCTTACTGAAATTGGTACACCTTGTTTGCTGTAGCATAGACTAGATCCAGGCCTGCTGAATCTAGCTTTGTTTATATGCTTGTTGTTTGTTTGCTTGTTATTTCCCTGGAACGCTAATTCCACCTAATACATGGCTTCTCGGTGCTTCTGTGGATCCCTAGTGATATTTGCATTGCTTACTGTACTTATTTCCTTGTTTGACTTGAAAGAAAGTTACTGTTTGTCATTTTTGCATTTAAGTTACCTGTAACACATTGCACTTAAGTTACCTGGCACTTGCTCACTAAAGCAATTATATAAGTCAGCACTAAAAATTAAAAGCACTACACCCTCACTCCCCACTGGCCCTGGTTTTCAATTATTAAGGAATTCCCAATATTATTCTAGCATGTCCAAAGGTGAGTTGTCAATCTCCTCTCTGGTCCAGCTGGTGAATCTGGGAATCTTGAGGCAATGTTACAACTGCCTCATGTACACAGACAGCCCTCTCCTCCTCCCAACAAATTCCAACACATGTGAGAAATGCAACCATATAGCCAAACTGGAGGCTAAGCTCTCTCAACTCAGTACTGGCATAACCAGTCAGGAGGAGAAGGAAACCACACTCACTACAATTCCAGTCTCACATAGACCTACCACGCCAGCAAACCAAACACATAATCACACAAAAACATACTCAGAGGCTCTAAATAAAGATCTGCCGAAGCAGCAGAGACCTCCAAAGCAGACACCCAAGCAGCCGCTACCCCAAAACAAAACAGGTGCAACACATATCTCACAAAGCCAGTGTGCCGAACAGTCACAGCCCTTAAGACTAAACAACACACCTGATACACTTGTAATAGGTGAATCTATCGTCAGGCACACTGACGTCCCGCTCATCAGGCTGAACAAGGAGAGGGTCACGGTGAGCAGCCTGTCGGGCGCTAGGATCTGCCACATAACACAAGCACTCAGGTCACTCCAAGGCAAGTACAAATATGACTCAGTCATTGTCCATGCTGGTGTGAATGACCTGAGACGTACCTCCCTGGACTACATGAAAAGAGACATAAAGAAGCTCTCTGAGCATGTAGCCCAGGCCGGTATGACCCTGACCTTGAGTAGCATCTTACCCTCACCAAGAATGATGCCATAATATGAAGACAAGATGATCAATTTCAACAATTGGCTTAAGTACTGGTGTCATTCAAAGGGGATCCAATGCCTGTCAGCTTGGGATGATATGCTCGACAAGCCATGATGCTTCGCTAGGGACGGCTTGCACCTGTCACCCCTGGGCTTTCGGATATTGGCAAAGGCTCTTGCTACCCCCATAGTGCCTTTTTTAGGCAAGGCTCAAAAGACAAACCTACCTCCATAGGTATCACAAGGGATAAGAAACTAAGAGTAATGCTACTCAATGCCAGAAGTCTAAACCTCAAGATGCATGCACTCGAAACTCTCCTTAGCATGGAGAACATCGATATCTGTGCAGTAACAGAAACCTGGTTCAGGGCTCCCGAGAGCACCCCAGCATTACCAGGTTATACCTCATACCATGCTTTTCGGCCCCAAAACTTGGACCGAACCACAAAAGGAGGGGGAGTATCGATATTCATCAAAGATACCCACACCTCCAGGGTGGTGGCAAAGCACAAAGCATCAGAGACTATCCATGTGCAACTAACAGTGGGTAAAACTGCCTTCCAGTTTATAGCCTGCTACAGACCACCCTCCCTAACCCAGGAACCCCACTCGGCCTTCCTGAGAACACTGGAAAATATGAAGGTCTCTCCAAACAATACCCAAACATAGACTGGGAGCATTACTCTAGCTCCAACACCCTAGCCCAAAGGTTCCTAGAATTTATAAACTCAAATGCTATGGAACAACTTGTTACCACTCCCACAAGAGGGAAAAACATACTGGACCTGATCATCACCAACATGGGGACTCTATGCTCCAGACCAGAAGTGTATCCCTCACTGGTAAGATCAGACCATAAACTAATCTCACTGGATATTCACATCCCGATCCCACCCTCTGCCCAGAAAAACCACAGTGAAAAACTTCTCTAAAGCAAATTTCACACTCCTCAAAACTGAGGTGGAATCCTTCAAAGCCCCCGGGTCTGTGGAAAATACGGCCCAGACCGCAGAATCCTTTATAAACGCATTCTATGAACACCTTCAGGAATGCATGGATCATGCGATCCCAAATAAAACCAAGACCCAATCCTCCAAAAGCAGACGTCCTGTCTGGTGGACCCCAGCCATAAACAAACTATACAATAGAAGGAGGAAGCTACTAAATGATAGAGCAAAATCCCAAAAAGGGAAGGCATCACTGATCAGTATTAGCAAAAAACTACGGGCACACATAAAATTGTCTAAGGCCAGCTTCGAGAGAAAAATTGCACAGGACACTAAGGATAATCACAAGGCTTTCTTTCGTTATGTTAGCTACCTGGGTGGTAATTCTCAGATATGCTCAGAATTAGTCCAAAATGACAAAAAATACACCAAACCCACAGACATTGCCAACATCCTAGCTGACAGGTTCAGCGCAAACTCTCCCACCAAAAGGGCAAATATCTATCCCAGCAGAGTGCTGCCCCTGACATCTCAGATGCTCAGGTAAGACCTCTCCAAAGCAAAATCACAGCATCAATGGGACCAGACGGTGTCCCGGGCTGCGTCCTACATGAACTCCAAGAAGAGCTAAACCCAAACATAAAACTACTGTTCAGTCTCAGCCTTACTACAGGATATGTGCCCAAAGAGTGGCGTACAGCAACAGTGGTCCCTCTCCATAAAGGTGGTGCCTCAACGGATCCTGGAAACTATCGCCCCATAAGCCTGACTAGCTTGGTCTGCAAAGCTATGGAAAGGATCATCATGGACCTCATAAATAAAGATATTGGGGACCTACAAACACTGGATCCTTCCCAGTTCTGCTTTGTTAAGGGCAGATCCTGCTCTTAAACCTGGTTGATTTCTTTGAAACAGTCACCAAGGCCATTGACGAGGGGAAGGTGGTCCACACAACCTACCTGGACCTCGCAAAAGCCTTCGATACAATACCCCACTCGGGCATTATAGATAAGCTCACCAGCTTAAATATAAACCCCTATGTCACTAGATGGATTGCAAATTGGCTCAAGGACAGAACCCACATGGTTAGAATTGCTGGAGCCATGTCAGAATCCAAACCAGTTACAAGTGGTGTCCCACAAGGCTCAGTCCTGGGACCTCTCTTGTTCAGTATATATTTCTCGGAGGTACAGGCCAACACGGAAGGACTGTGGCTGACCAAGTTCACAGATGACTGCAAACTGGGCGCCATAATCGACTCTCCAGCCGACACAAACATCCTCCAAAAGGGCCTCATAGAAACAGACAACTGGTGCCAGAGCCATGGCCTCAAGCTAAATGCCAAAAAGTGTATAGTCATCCCCTTTGGCAAAAACAAAGTGCCCACAAATTACCACATAGGTGGTAATCCATTAAGTACAGAAGAAGTAATTAGGGACCTGGGGACCCAAGTTGATAGCAATCTTTCATTTGACAACCACGTGGCCAAAGTGGTTAGAAAAACATTTTATATAGCCCACCTAATCATGAAGGGATTCACATCTAGATCAGGGGATGTCATCATGCCTCTTTACTCATCCCTCATCAGGCCCATAATTGAGTACAATGCCCCTTTTGGGATGTACCTTACCAGAGACCTGCAGCAACTGGAAAGACCCCAAAAGTACCTCACCAAGAGGATCAAAGGGCTCAAACAGATGCCATATGCTGCCCGGTTAAAGAAACTCCAGCTCTACTCAGTGGCATACCGCCTGTTCAGAGGCGATCTGTGCCTGACGTATAAAGCCATGTCCAACCCGGAATTAATGGACATGCTGCACCTCAGAAAATCCAAATCCCATAGAGCTACGTGCTCGAGAGACTTGAACCTCAGCACTGAAATAAATAGGACATGCTGGAGGGACAGATTCATAACCTAGAGGCTCCCTTCACTCTGGAATAAAATCCCAGTCCAGGTTAGGCAGAGTCCCTCATTGACTCTCTTCAAGAGGAATCTTGATGAGTGGATGGGAGATCGTAGGTTTACCCCGGGTATCACTTCTGTGTCACTGTTAGACAGAGGCACAGTATACTAACCTCGAAAAAGGGCATAGCAAAATAAATTTAAAATGGGTGGCGAAAGCCAAACACATTCTGGCTAGGCTTATAAATGCCCTAGGGCAGATAGCCTAGTATGAACCTATGAACCTATGGATACAATAAATAAATATTGCACTTAGTGGAAATATATGTAAGTATATATTGCACAAATAAATAAAAATTGACTTATTATGTGCCCAGACCCCTGGGACTATAGTGCCTGAGTTCAGAAGTCTAATCACTGTAGAGCAGAAACTGTTACTGAATCTTGTAGTCCTGCAGAAGATGCTGTGATATCTCCTGCCTGATGCCAGATGCTTAAACAGTCCATGCGCAGGATGCATGTTGTCCCGTATTATTTTGGTGGACTTTCAGAGGCTTCTTGTAGAATAAAGATGTTGTATCAGTGGAGTACTGGAACCTGTTACCTTCTCTGCAACCCTCACCACTCTTTGCAGCACCTTCCTTTCTGTAACTGTGCAGCTTCCAGACCACACTGTGAAGCTGCAGGTAAGGATGCCCTCTATTGCACCTCCATAGAAGGTGGAGAGAATATGAGGAGGAAGCTTAGCTTTTTTCAGCCTTCTTAAAAAGTGGAGGCATTGGTGCACTTTCCTGATCAGTTGGCTGGTGGTTCCTGACCACATGAGATGCCATGATATGTGTACACCCAGGAATTTCATACTCTCAATCCTCTCCACACTCTCACCATTGATCCTGAACACTGGGTGGTTTGTTCTCCTTTTCCTGAAGCTGATGATAATATCTTCGGTCTTGCTTACATTCAGGTCAAGGTTGTTCCCGCTCGCACCAACTGATCAGAGATGCCACCTCCTCTCTGTATGCCCTTTCATCCTCCTTTGTGATGAGCCCCATGACTGCAGTGTCATCAGCAAGCTTGATGCTATGGTTGGACGTGTGCTTAGCATAGCAATTGTGAGTCAGGATGGTGAATAACAGTGGGCTGGGAACACATCTCTGTGGAGCTCTGGATTTAATCATGATGCACTTTGATGTGTTCTTACCTGAACACACCCTCTGTGGTCTCTCAATCAAGAAGTCCAGGATCCAGTTACACAAATGTTTACTGATTCTTAAATGTGCTAGTTTTTCTATCAGCTGCATTGGTACAGCCATATTAAATATAGATTTGAAGTGTATAAACAGCATCCTCACATAGCTGTCTTTGCGCTCTAAATGCTCAAGGGAGATGTGTAGTGCTACTGATATGGCATCGGTCTTGGATCAGTTAGCTCTGTATGCATCTGCAGGGAGTAAAAATTAGGAGGTAGGCATGATGAAAGATGCTTTTTGATCAGCCACTCAAAACATTTTATAACGGTGGATGTCAGAGTGACTGGCCTGTAGTCATTTGGGCCAGAGGGAGTGGTTTTCTTAGATAGTGGGATGATGTTAGTTTCCTTGTAGCATGAGGGTACTTTTGCCATGGCAAGAGAGGTATTAAATATTTCCTTGAGCACTGTACGTAGTTGATAAGCACAGCCTTTTAACACCTTGCCTAGTATGTTGTCTGGGCCAGCAGCCTTCATGGGGTTCACTCTCCTTAGCTGTCTTCTTATCTCCCCTGTGCTGAGGCTGAGTACTGCATCCTTCTCATCAGTGGGCAGCTTTAGTGCCAACCTGTTGTTTCTTTCCTCAAATCTAACAAAGAAGATGTTCAATCTGTCCAGGAATTCAGCTCTGCTGACCTGATTTAGTAGTCAGTGATCTTCTGTATGCCTTGCCATAATCTCCTTGCATCCTTCATGTCTTCAAAGTGGCTTTGTACCTTTCTGCCATACTCTCTCTTAGCCTCCTTTATACCCTTCTTCAGATTACTTGTTGCTACACTTATTGCTGCTTTGTTCTTATTTCTGTAAGCTGTGTTTCTCTCCTTCACAAACTCATATACTGTAAAGGTGAGCCATGGCTTCTGGTTAGCTCTAATAGTGATACCCTCTATATGTGTTACCCCATCAACACAGTTTGAAATGTATGCCATCATTACCTCAGTGTATTCATCAGTGTTCAGATGCAGATTCACTGTGGCTGCCTCCTTGAACATATCCCAGTTGGTTCTTTCAAAGCAGTTTTGGAAGCCCTCCATAGCCCCCTCGGGCCATACCCTGATTTGTTTCTTTGTGGGTTTCTCTCTAACTAGTGCAGGTTTGTAAGCTGGCGGTAGCAAGATAGTATAATGGTCAGAGTTTCCCATTTGTGGAAGTTGCACTGCCTTATAAATGTTCTTTAAGTTTATGTACACCTTGTCCAGGATATTATCACCCCTTTTAGAAACATCCACATACTGATACAGATCTGTTTTATTAAGGTCACCAGCTGCCACATATACAAAGTCAGGATATTTGTTCTGCAGCTCACCCACGTGATTGCATAGTTTATTTAGAGCCTCAGTGGTAATAGCACTAGGTGGGATATACACCAGTGTTACACTGACCCCTTTCAGCTCCCTGGGCAAGTAAAATGGTCTACCTTTAATGGACAGGAACTCTAAGTTCTCACAGCCGTGTGATAGTATGATTTTAGAGCTGCTGCACCATCTTTTGTTAACGTAGATGCAGACTCCACCTCCTCTGGCCTTTCCACACAGTGTATGTTTTCTGTCTGCATGAAACAGCATAAAATTCTCTAAGTTTACTGCATTATCATTTATCTGGTTATGCAGCCATGTCTCAGTAATCAAAAATAAATAAGTATTTCTCATCTTGTTCTTGTTGGAGAGTTCAGTCTCAGGTAGTCCATCTGGTTATCCAGTGATCTCACATTAACTAGCAGTATAGTTGGTAGTACAGGCCTGTAGGGGTTTGCTTTTAACTTTGCATTAATATCTGCTCTGCAACCTCTTTCCCTTGTTCTCTGACATCTCTTTCACTTTTTCCTTGTCCAGCATATTCCAGAAACCTGTTCTACCAGTTTCAGGCACTTCAGAGTGTGAAGAGTTAAAATATCCAGCTGTTGTAGCTCTGTGCTAGTAGGCACCAGGTACTCTGCAGACTTCAACACATCCAACCAGCAATATGTAGATGTTGACTGTTTAATTTCTAGTAACTTCTATGTACTATAAGTTATTGTCCCTTCAACTGGAAGTGCAGAAAATGATTTTTTCGAGATTTTCTGTACAAAAGAAGATAAAATATCCATATATCTAGAATGAGCTGACACAGCCGCAGCCACACAGGGCACCGTCATTTTTAAAAAAATTCAGATTTCTCCAGATTCTGAACTGAAAATCAATAGTAATAAAATAATGTAAATAAGTTATCTAAAGTGAAATGAAATTCTTAATACGGACTGAATCCAGAAGTTTAAAAGATAAATAGCAAAGGCAGGAAAGAAAGAGAAAAAGAAAAAGAATATAACTTAACTATATTTTACAACATTAACAGCTAACTATAAATCATTAAGTAAGCTGTAATCTGCAATTATATGGCATTCTCCAATCAACTAGTCTGAAAGATGCCATGATATAAATAATCTAATATCTGTAAACAACTTTAAAACAAACAACACAATTAACTTAAATATAAACAAACATAGTAAGCACTATCAAAGTAAAAGTCTTAGTAAAAAAAAAAGAACCAAACTTCTCTCAGATGAAGCTGAAGAGTAAACCGGCTCACAATCTTCCACAGGCATGATGACAAAGCAAAACACACGAACTTAACATGTTTAGACTGCTGTCTCTGCTTACCTTTGTTTCCTTGAGAAATCCAAGAACATTCTTAGTTTGAACATTCTCACAGCAATAAGGAGGATCTAACCAGGAAAACACAGCTACTAATGCATGCTAACAGTTCTGCTGGCACTACCCAGGATCCCTTTCTTTGCAAGTGTTTTTTAAGCGCATGGGCTATGCCCACAGTGTCTCTGTGACTGAGAGAAATCAAACACCCTAACCAAAATGGTAACGAAAGAGAGAGAACATTTACTGTCGGGACACCACAGTTTCATCAGTTAGTTTCCTCTCCTAGGACATGCTGCAGGCTTTATGGTAAGGACATCTTTTGCTCTCTATTTAATTAACCCTCTAACAGTTGTCCTCCTCTACCTCTATGTCTCATTATTAACATATAACACCTTACTCCTTAACCAGGGAAAAATTAAAGACATTGTTCAACATCAAACTCATTGAAACATGAGACATTTTATACTGGTGTAAAGGCGAGGAACTCATAATAAAAATAAATAAGATCAAGACTGAAATCAAAATATGGGCTATGGGCAAAGTTCACAATAGCCTGCAAATGTAAAATGGAAAATGTCTTATCACCATAGATCTCATCCAAATTCTCCTATTGTCTCAGTTTTTGACATTATAGGGGAGATTGATCTGGGGGCTCAACCACTCTTTCACAAAACTATTTCATGATATTAATTTCCCTAGGAACTGTTCTCAGCAGTGAGAAGTCAAATTCAACAAAATAATAAAAAGCTAGTGGTACTGCCGGATAGTAAGGCACAGTACACACTATTTATTAAACCACCAATTGTGTTTGTCTTGATATGTACAAAAGACTTCATCAGCATAATGCAATAATCTGCAGATATTTCTTTTACAAAAATTAAGAAAACCACATGATCAACATTGTCCAAGTAAAACATTGTCAGAACATTTAAAATACATTTTAAAACATTTAAATTGTATTCATCTTAATGTCATGAATGTTAAAATACACTTAAATGTAATTAAAAAGTTAACCATGTCGAGAAAGATCGAGACATAAACTCATATGATAATGCACGGATGTTGTCATATACTGTGGATGCATGGGAGATAAGAAAACTGTTCTGCAATAACTGGAAGATTATACAGAACATCAACAATTTTTACCAGGCTGTTCAGAGCTTTATTTTGTACACAAAATAAGTAATAATATTTCTTTCTGTGCATATGTATAGCAATTATACTGCTAAGCAAAAATGAATTGGTATGCATTTTTAAGTGCATTTTTTTGTACAATACAACATTTTATCCACAAAGAAGAGACTATCATAGTGTCTCATGATAATCATACTGCTTGGCTGCAATTTCTTAATGACTGCATATTTATTGTAATTTTATGTACCAGCTGCAAAATCTAGTCTCTTGCAAATGAATATGCATGTGTTGGCCATCAAAAATAAACAATGACACAAGCACTCTATTACCTGCATTCATTTTTAGAAATCATATGTTAAGATTTACATGTAGAGATGCTATGTATATAGACGTACACGGATGCTTTAGAAGTCTCCTGTATTACACTCATAAAATTATTGTACACATTGAGACAAAAGCTTTTCATGATTTGCTTAATAATGAGTGTTATCATAGTCAGAAATCTTTCATTTTTTTATATAATCTTGGGGTATTGATATGCTTACTAAAATTTCTTAGCAAAACTAAAACTTCTTAACAGTCAGATACTACCTTGCATACAAGAAAATTTTAATTGTAAACACTCCAAAAGAAATGGCTTGAATGAAGACACTAATAATTCTCTTTATGAGTCTACACTGCAATTTTATAAAGTTCGACTGCCTGCCTTAGATTAGAAGTACCACAATGGACATTTAGTTTAAAGTTTAGTTTTTACATTGCCTGTAAACATTGTGATTAATACATTTTTATTTATTTATTTATTGGTTGATTGATCAAATCTGTTTACATAACCCAACACCTTTGAGCCTCAGTTCCTTAATTCTTGAATGTGGTTTGTAAGATAGTTTTTCCTTAACAGTTGTTTAACATGCTGAACACAGACCAGTCTCTACTCAGTTATAGATTTTGAGCTGTCTCTGGCAGAGCACTTTCTGATATACTCTGATAGGCCACACAACTATCATTCTCCCCTAGGATGGGTAAGTAGACATTGGCTACTTCACTTTGATCCTCAACTTGCTACACCAATGCAATAAGCATTATTTAATATTGGGTCATTTGGGTAATAGTCAGGGCTTCGTTCCTCTACTATAGTTGGAGTGCCAATTTTGCATAGTTATAATCCCCAAATACATTAGATGTAATGTCAGATACATGTCCAGTGTCAAGGCCATCTGCTTGTATTGTATTAATATAGTAAAAGCCAATGAGTCTAAAGAATCAGCAGGTCCAGATAATTCACTGGGAAGCATTTTTGTATCAATATCTTCACTCACTTGCTTTTCTGCCGCAAGAAAACATCTCAAGTCACTTCTATCCCTTGGTATCTTATCCTTCTTAATAACTATCATTTGTTTAACAAATCGCAGCAAGCCATTGTATTGCTGAATAATTTAGGGGAAGAAGGTATACTACAAATCATTTTGTAAATTTCATTAACATCTCTTGGGAAATCCACTTCTATATGCTCAAAGAACTTGTGCATAGGTTGCATATAATCATCTTCGAAATTTTAGGTTTGGCATTCTTTGACCACTGAAGGATATATATTTCCAGAAGTCAGCATTCTGAACATTCTTAACTCAGTTGGCACTAAGGAAGTTCAATAACTGTTTTCAGAATTAAAGCACTGCCCTGAAGCCTTTTGAAATAATAAACCTTTGCTTCCAAATCGTTGAATGTTAGCAAGTCACTAATGTTATCCCCTCATATGCAGATGAAGAAGTCTGTTAATTTAATAAACAGGCTGTGCATCACACTCAGTATGTTTCTTCTGTCTAAAGGTATTATACTTTAAATTAACAGAAAGCAGAACTAAGGTATTATTCACATCTCCTGAATTTCTTTGTTGGAGCAGTTAAAGACACTTGATCAACATTTAAAGCTACCTAAGGTTTGAACAGTGGCATTTAAGGAAAACACCCAAGACTGGAAATTAAAATATATATATAAAAACAAAAACAAAAAGAAAGAGACTTAAAAAAAGTACAAGATGAGTATAAATGTACCCATATACTACCTGGCTACTTCCTTTTTAATAAAATGGGAAAGTCATTTGATAACTGGTGTTGACAAAGTACAATTTGGAATGCTGTCTCGCTAATTGGAAGAATCCAGTAACGATTTATACACATGAGAAAATATTACACTTTTTTTCGTAGCTATTTTTATTGTTTATGTAACAGGGGCTGTCTAAAAGATGTGTTATTACTGACTAATTGGCTTACAATGATCCCAGGTTTACTTGAGGGGATGTTAAATCTTTTTTGCCCTTGAAAAAGAAACTTTCATAGGTCCTGATTAATATATAACTGATTCTGTCTCTCTCTTTCTCACTCTGTCTCTCTCTCTCTACTTTTTTTTTGCTAATGAATTAACTCCATGTTTCTTGCTAATATTACAGTTTTATATGTTCTTATTTGAGAGCTACTACAGTCAATGTATCAAGACACTATCATTATAATGTCAGAAGAGTGCAAAACTGGATATGGGCTCTCACAGTTAGAGACAGTTCCTGTACTAGCCATTGATTTTCATGCGTAAGCTAATTCTAATAACAATAGACTAGATACTACTTTAGATCACCTTCTGTACAATAGGTAGTACCGTGTTCATTCTAATCGGAAAATATTACAGGGCATTTATTTTTCCATTACAGAATAAATGCTAGCAACCTTCAGCTGCACCTAACTTTCTAAAATGTAACACCATGAAAGCAGGAAGCTTAATAGATTTTACTACATCATGGTTTTCCCTTTCAATAAATCAAGACATCTACAAATAAAACAGTGCTCAAATAAATATTAATGATTATTTATCTTCCCATGTGAATATTATTGCTGGAGTAAAACAGGTATTGTGCCTTTCTTTCCTATTATCTGTTTAATGTATCAAATAATTATTTCTATTTTTTAATGATGAATTGAAAAAGATATGATTGTAAGTACAACAAGATGAAATTTTGAAATGAAAATGCCTGAATTTAAAAAAAAAAATGTGTTAATCAATCTGTTATAAATTTGCAAATGATTCCATGCAGTTAATGATCTGTGTATACATTATCAGGATCGTTTTTTTTCTTTATGTTTTTAAATATCTTTCAGATGAATGGCAATTATTTACTCACAGAATATCTGTTATAGTGATTGATTTTCTCATTTTTTCAAGTATATCTTTTTTAGCTTTACCATATACCCTAAGGTGACATCATGAGTTAAAATATATTACTCTGATTAAGAAATTATATGCACAACTATGTTCCTTATATGGCAAGAAAGATTTTGCAGGAATTTCTCTACTGAGTTTAATTAAAATGGGCTATTATCATTCATTTTCAAAATATAATACTACATTTATTTAATACTGAGTGTCACAGAAAAGTAAAATGGTGGAGTGTACCTGGGCCTACTCTTCATCCAGATGACTTGGTAGCATTGTTTAAACATATGTTTGTGCATCACATTTTGGTGCAAAGTGCTTTTATCCAATTAAAAAGATGTCATGCCATACATTATTTCCAACTTGGTCTTTATTTAATAACATATAATGTTGCTAAGCTCTTCTTGTCATTGGTGATATTACCCTGGCTTTTTTTTTGGCTGAAATGTGATTAGATTCTACATTAGTGAAATAATACTTTTAGTTAATTATAAAGTGCCTGGAACATCAAATGTTCTCCATCTTTATCATTACAATATATTATAGAAGGGGTGTGTATGTGACTATGTAGTAAATTATGCTGGTCTACTACAAGGGTTGAGTCCCAAGTATTCAAAGACCACTATCACAAAGCCAGGGATATGAGCATCTTCCATGCGGTTCGGCTGCCACTCTAACTCAAGATCCAATAGGAATTCAGTCAAGCAGCTGCCCCACCTTACCAGAAAACAGTATTCAAGTTTTAGTGAGGTAACTGTGGCAGCTGAGATGAAGGAGTAGAAGAGGGTGGGACTGTTGACTAGGGCACCAGTTACGAAAGCAGTTTTAGGTTTATGGAGATGGGGGGGGGGGGGTTTACGTTTAGGAACTTGGAAGAGAGATTCAGGGCTAGGAAGCAAAAAGGGAGTCTTAGGGTTATGGAATGAAAAAGGAATCCTAGTGTTAGGATGTAAGAGGGTGATTTTAGGTTAAGGAGCAGGAAAGGGTTTTAGAGTTAGGGTGGGTATATGTAGGAAGTCTTGAGATCAGGGAGTGAGAAAGGAGTCTTCAGGTTAGAGATCGGGAGAGATTTTAGGGTTAGAGAGCGAGACAGGAGTTTTAGGGTTACAGTTAGGTTCTGGCAAGGCTTTATCATTTAATAGGATGTGGCATTGGGAGAACTAAGTAGTTCTGGGAGATTGAGATAATGAGAGTTGAATCACTTGCCTTTCCAAGCAACTGGCAGAAAGCAAGTGTGCTGTGAGCAAGTAGTAAGTGAGCACTTGTAGTAGCTATGAATTATTTTTGCATCTTTCTATTACAGGATTAGTATGATTATTATATATTTTATTTATTATTATTATTTAAAATCGATTTTTTTGTGATAATAGTGGGACCTCAGAAAGGTGCAAACTTTGTTGCACTTGCAGGAATGTAACCCTGTTCAAAACAACAGCAAGCATTCACATCACATGTACCAGTCCCTGAAACAGACACATTGCAGACTGTTGCTGGAAACAAATAATACTCAAGTTAGCCATAAAGCAAATGCTTCACATATGGAGAAGTTTAAAATGCTGCTCAGACAGCTAATGTTAAAAAAATAAACTGCTGAATGTGTATTGTATGTGAAATGCAAATTTCAAAGATCCTATAGCGGTATTAGAGATATTTCAGAAATATAAAAACGTGCACAAACAGAGCAATGTGGAAACCAAGAAAGAGCACAAATGAAAATATTTATGGAAGACTTCATTATGTCAAGGTTACAGAAAGATGATTCTCAACAACTAATAGTTAAGATAGAAAGAGATGAAATAAATATAGTGATATATAATCAATCGGCAGGGATGTCTCCAGCAACACATTGTATTCATGTGGAAACTTGAAAGTCGGGTGGGAAGAAAATGAAAAAGAAGATTTTGTTTGATAGCATTTTAAAAGGAGGGGAAGTACCAGCATCTTGGAAGAAAGCTGTAGTGGCTGTAGTACCTAAAGATAGTAAAGAGCCATCAAACCCAGGTTCATATAGACCCGTTTAAAATTTAAACCATGATTATAAAGTGTTTTGCTATACTAGTTAGAAAAATGAGAAAGGTATTGCCAAAAGTGATAGATATGGATCAATGTGGTTTTGTGAAGGGGATTCAAGCATTTAACAACATTAATAGAACAATGGTGATCCAAAAGGGAGCAGAATGTAAGAAAATGTCACAACTTTTTATGGGTCTTGATGTAGAGAAATCATTCACCAGAGTAACTGGGATTTTATGAATAAGGCAATGGAAGCATTTGCATTTTCCTGATACAATAATAAGGTTAATTAGGAGGATATATGAGGAATCAGAGGGAAGAATTAAAGTGGGAGGGTTTCTCTCAAATAAGGTTGTACTTGAACAAATGAACCAGGCAGGGGTGTCCTCTTTCCCCTCTATTTGCTTTACATTTAGAAACATTGGCAAAGAAAATAGGGACTTGGAAATTGAAGGATGTAATTGGCATGGTAATCAAAAAACTTGTCTTTATTTGTAGATGATAGAATTTTTTCCTTGACAAATTTAGAATAGGACATTTTGGTATTGTGGAACATTTTGAGTCGGTTTCAAGTCTTTACTGGGGTTGGGACGGTGGCCTAATGGTTAAGGTGTTTGCCTTACAAACACAAGGTACAGGGTTTGAATCTCACAGGGAATAATTGGCTAGGCTTAAAATGGCTCGCAAGAGCAGTTAGCCTAGTACTAATCTATGAACCTATAACTTTAATGAAGATAAAACAAAGGCAATAGCCAAATGTTATATACTCACACATGAATTGGTTCAGCAATACCCATGTTTATGTTGACACAATAAGATGAAGTATTTAGGAGTATGGATTAAAAAGGCTTCTGTTATGGCAGTTAACGATATATGGGAAGAGACTATGGATTGTAAGATGCATGCAGTGAAGCTGTAGTTAGACACTTACAGACCAGGCATATTTTATCAACCAAAGGAGGAGTTGTGGACAAGGAATTTGTATGGGAGGGGAAGAGGGCAAGAGATAAGTTGGATAAGCCGATCCTCTCAATAGGACATAGTGATTTAGGATTACCTGAGATTTAAAAGGCTATTTTAGAGCTATGCACTTAATGCTCATGCATAATACAAGCAGAAGGATATACTTAAAAGTGGAAAGGGATGTTGAGTAAACAGTGTAGGGGTGTTCAAGAAATTAAGAGAAAATGATATTTTGTATGCAGATCTTTTAGGAAAATAATAATAACCATACAGAATATTATATTCATAAAGCTGAATAAAGTGTTATAAGATCTAAGCCAACACAAGGATGGAGAAAAAGGATTTTACAAATAGAGTTGACTGCAAGGGGGGGGGGGAGCTGGGATTTACAGGAGATTTCCAGGAGAAAATGGCAAAGGAACCAAAGTGTTGGGTGCAAATAAGTTGAGAAGGAAAGGTAATAGAATGGGATGAGGCCAAAAAGAAGTTTTAACTGCAGGTTCACGACTGTATTGCCTACCAGGGATTGATATCACAGTATAAACAAAGTGAAAGGGATAGGGAAAACCCTGCTCTGGCAGAATGTTTAGTTAAATCTAAGCTAGAAGCTGCTGTTAAAAAGGGCTAATTAGTAGAGAATATAAACTATTGCATGATAACTACAAGAATAAATAAGGTTAGAAAAGATTGGGAAAAGAGACTGGAAAAGCAATTTCCAAGGGAACAATTGAAGGATATATGCAGCAAAATCCAGCAGGTTTAGGATTTTTGCTTGGAAGTGTTTGCGTAGATATTCTTATACCCCAACCAGATTTCAAAATTATTTTAACTCAGGTAGATAGCAAATGTTGGAGGTGTGATGAGGAAGAAAGAGGTAACTGAGAACATGTTTCTTGAAAGTGTATCAAGCTGGAAGATTTCTAAACCCCCCTACAGAATACTCTGTCAGAAATATTTGGAGGCAGATGACTATAACTTAGGAAATGATTCTTTTGAGCTGGGACACAGGATCTGAATTGCCTACACATGGTAAGGCCCTATTACATTTAACTCTATTGTCTGTCAAAAATGCAACTTCCAGAAAACAGAAATCAAAATATAAACCAGCTAAATTTTAAGTATTAAATATTGTAAAACATATAAAAGAACCAAAAGTTGGATCTTTAGAAAAAATAAGGAACAGATTAAAGAGAAATAAATGGAATTTGTGTGAAAAATACATGCAAAATAATGTTCAGGATGAGGAGTGAGGTTTAATGGAAAGCGTGGATTGAACAATTTTGAATAATTTCTGTAATGTTGGATTGACATTTGTTATAAAGAAAGAAAACATATGTAATGTAAATTCTATGTAAATGAAAAAAAATATGAGGGTGGCTTTATTAACACCTACACTAAGTGCATACCATCCTGATTGACTAGACAACACAAGCATAACTCTTACCTTCTTTCTCCAAATTTTAGTTTTCATACTGATTTTCTTGCAACCATAAATATCTAGGAGGATTCATAAAGGTTACCACAATATGTAGACTATGTCTACACTGTGTAATCTTTATGAGTGAATAGACAGTACAAAAAATGTAGTAGGACTGTTCTTGAATACAGATGAATGCATCCCATGGTCTATTTTCTTTTCTATTATTGCATATGTGCCTAGGTGTTTAAAAATGCCAGTGGCAAATAACTAAAGTGAAACTATCTCCTTGTGTACAAATAAATTTTTTGACTCATACGTTTAACTCATACGGTGCCTATAAATAACAAGCTGTATTTTTATTCCCTTTATTTTAACTGCTACTCAAAAAACCGCCAACATCTTGCTTTGCTTGTGTGCTTGGATATTTTCTGTAAAGTGCAATAGTTTGACCAGTTCTGAGCAATAATTTCACAATATTGGGAAGGATGTTCCCAGAGTTTGTAATCTCAGACACAAACCACTCTATGGAGGGAATTAATCTCATTTAAATTCAGGGGGAATTAATCTCATTTAAATTCAGGGGGAATTAATATCATTTAAATTCAGGCACAAGGCATAACATGGAAATAAGCTCTGTTGCAAATCACTTTGTTAATGTATTTATTTATTCATTTTTTACTGCACACTACAGACTATGAACCATGGTATAAAAATTAATTTGAGGGTTATTAGTTTGCACAGCTTTGTAGTGCTATCAGCTCCACTTTCAAAATGTATCACATTTTTTTACAGAGTGCAGAAGGTACACAGTCATTCATCTGATGCAAATTATGTTAAGCAGCAGAGAAAAAATATTTTTAGGATATCAGTACAAGAACTGAATGCAAACTGATAGAAAACTCTGAAGTATAAATTAGTACAAGACAGAATTCTGCACAGATACTTACAAAAAATGTTACAAAAGAAAATGACAGGAGGAAAATAGGGCAATTAAGTGAGGAGCCTCAGGGCAAAAAAAAATGGTAGCAAATACTAATAGTGACATGTAAGAAAAATGTATATCCTAAACCAACTTTTGTCCAAAGGGAACAACAAGTAAATAGAAAGGAAGCACACTTGAAGTTTGTTAATATAATGAAAACATTAAAGCAGAATGTTACTTACTTATTATTACAACCAGATTTTTATGGTCAGGAAATTCGCATACTACAAGTCAAACAAGGGCATTTAAGACTCAGAAATGATCACCAAAGTGTTTTCTACTGTCGCATTACATTGCTTAACTATCAGGAGCACACTAAGCTGTACACATACATAGGGAGTTTCTATCGGTAGTTACACAATGTAATCATATGAGATGTAGCACTGCTGTCACTACCTGTCATTGCAAGCAACTTTCAAAGCTGCCAGCATTCTTCCCAATATTTTTTTCCTTTTCACCTTTACTGTGTACCTCAAGCAAGCCTAACCAGAAGTCAGATGGCAGAAACCTAACTCAACATGCCAACATTAATAGAGAACAGGAAAGGAAGCAGGCTGTGGCAAAGTAACAGCCACACACACTTTCCTTGGGGTGCTGTATATCAAGGAGATGAAGTCTGAAAAGGAATGCATGCCATTATTTACTGACAGCACCACTCGTTGATGAGTCAGCATATTTACCTTTCCTGAAGTCCTTCATCCCTTCTGCTCTGCATTTCTTTAATAACCAATCACACTTGTTAAATTTGACCCACACAATATAGGGACACTTTCTTACACTTGCTATTACACCCTTTTTACAACCTTCAAAAATATGCACATACGATAAGAGCCATGACAATTACAGCGTGCATATATAATGCACGCAGATCAGGAAGAGGATTTTTTTAATTTTCTGGTCTTCCTAAAGGTAATCCACACTTTTTTACTGAGCAATAAGGACTTTCAATAACACTGTCCAGTGTTACATGGCCTCCTTTGACTTGGAAGTATGCTATTTTTGCAACCGCGAAAATCTGGTTGCGATAATACGTAAGTACCAAAAATTGTTTGGCTAGAACTACCCTTTGTATGGGGAGGCATAGAAAAAGGTAGTAAATAAAGTAATCCTGTGCTAGTGGACTGACAGGTAAGGCACATAAACTTTACAAAATCGCAATGGGAAGATGACATTTTAAGTAGAGCAACACAGAATCCAACTAGTAAACAGGCCACTTACTTTATGTCTTACCCCATTTCAAGATAAAAAAAAAATAACTGTTATATAGAGTAGGTAAAGATGGACAGAAAATGGTACTCAATTGCTTGTGCCAATGCTTTATTGGGCACTAGTAATGAAGCTATCTTAAATTCACATGTTAAGAAGTCACCTAGAGGTAGACAAAAATAGGGCAATGTTAAATGTAGTTAAGAATCAGTCACATGACATTACTAGAAGTTATTTAAGAGTTTGATGCCAGGTAGCTTGGGTGTAAACACCATATTCCTAAACCAGCAGTTTAATAGCTTCTTGAAACAAACCAAACTTTGTGCCTGCCCAATATTTAATGGTAAAGAATTCCATAACCTCTCAGATCTATAATGAAACATTTTTTTTTAAGTTCTATTGCATGTCGGTAAGGCAAATAAGGTGAAGTTATTCTTAGTGAAGAAGGAATGCTGTAAGAATTCCACCTCTGCCAGTAATGACATTACTTCATTTGCAAAACATTTCTTAAATTAGAATTAAAGTTTTGCTAACCAGCCTCTAACTTGTTGAAAACAGGGACAGCTGAATAAACCTTTCTCCACAGCTAAGATGCTTAACTTTAAATATGTAATTTATAAGCACCTTTTGTAGTCTTTCTAACTTCTTGGTTTGTGTGAGACTGTAAATGCAGGCTTGAACAAAATATTCTATGCATAACCTGGTTATACTTTTATGTGTGATAATTAATACCTTCTCATCCCTACTCAATATACTTAGTAGAATACCTTTCGTCAAGAAACAGTAGCCCCTATTTATTAGATTTAGATTTTCATTATATTGCAGCTGATTGTCAGTAACTGTCTCCAGGTCTCTGATCTTGCTGACCTTTAATAATTGGCAATTAATTAGTTAAAGCATATGGGTTACTAGGGGTGTTATAAAGAAACAGCAATACCTTGCATTAAACAATATCTTTTGTCTTAGACTAGCTATGCATGATATCCACATACTTTTGCAAGGCAGATCGTTCACGTATATTAGTCACAGGAGACAATATCTTTACTGTCATTGGTGAACTTTCACCTATATATTCTTCTCTTTTGGGACCTTAAATATAAGAATATTAAACAGTTTACTATTAAAACATAAGTATATTAAACGGTTTACTATTAAAACATCGAACATCAGAACGTAAACCTATCAAAAATGTGGTTTACATATTTAATGTTCAGAATACAAAGTAGGGTGAAATATCAGACACTAATGCAGTCGAAGTCGAATTCGACTTCTGCACTCCAGTGTCCCCTTTGCAGCAGTACGTACAGACCAGATCCGTACTACAAAGTGCTGACAGTCATGTGGCCCCCACACCCCCTGCCAGTATTCCAACTCTGAGATCACACTACAGTGTGGAAAAGGGTATATCTCCAAATCTGCACTATCCCTGTCTTTGGTCTTCCAGAGTCGACATTGCAATCGTCTACAAAAGGGTTTTCTGCATTCTGACTACCACACAAATCAATTACACACAAGGCATGTTCAACATATGGATTGTAAGCCTATTAAACAATAGCAGATCCAAGACTGACTCCTATGGATCCACTACATTCAACACATTCACCTCTGAATGGATATTCCTTATTCTAATCCTGCAGTTTCTACCCTGTAACCAATGTGTTCCCAATCTAATAGGTTCATAGGTTCATAGGTAGGTACTAGGCTATCTGCCCAAAGGCATTTATAAGCCTAGCCAGAATGTGTTGGCTTTTGCCACCCCCTTAGATTAGTTCCCTGTGCCTCTATCCAGCAGAGCCACTGAAGTGATCCCCGAGGTAAAGTTTCTGTTTCCCATCTACTCGTCAAGGTTTCTCTTGAAGAGGGTTAGCGAGGAGCTCTGCCTAATGTGGACTGGAATCTTGTTCCAGAGCATGGGAAGTCTCTGGGACAGGAATCTATCCCTCCAGCATGTCCTATTTATTGTTATGGTGAGGTTTAGATCCCTGGAGCGTGTGGCTTGAGGGAATATGGTTTTCTTTAGGTGGAGCATGTCCATCAATTCTGGGTTGGACATGGCCTTGTATGTCAGGCAGAGCTCACCTCTGAGTAGGCGGTATGCAACCGAGTACAGCTGGAGTTTCTTCAGTCGAGCTTCATAGGACATCTGCTTGAGGCCAGTGATCCTCTTGGTGAGGTACTTCTGTGGTTTTTCCAGTTGTTGCGGGTGTCTTGTAAGGTACATCCCAAATGGGGCATTGTACTCTATAATAAGTCTGATGAGTGATGCACAGAGGGGCCCAATGACCTCTTTTGATCTGGATGCAAACCCTTTTGTGATTAGGTGGGCCACATAGAAGGATTTTCTAACAACTTTGGCAATGTGATTACCAAAGGAGAGGTTACTATCTACTTGGGACCCCCGATCTCTTATTACATCTTCCATATTTAGGGGGCTACCACCTAGGTGGCAGTTTGTGGGTACTTTGTTCTTTTCCAAAGGGGATGACTATGCACTTTTTACCATTTAGCTTGAGGCCATGGTTTTGACACCAGGTATCTGTCTCATTGAGACTCTTTTGGAGGATGTCTGTGTCAGCCAGAGAGTCAATTATACCCCCTAGTTTGCAGTCGTCTGTGAACTTGGTCAGCCATAGTCCTCCTGTGCTTGCCTGTACCTCTGAGAAATATATGCTGAACAGGAGGGGTCCTAGGACTGAGCCCTGGGGAACACCACTTGTAACCGGTTTAGAATCAGACCTAGCTCCCACAACTCTTACCATGTGGGTTCTGTCTGTCTCGTGAGGTAGGGGTTTATGTTCAGGCTGGTGAGCTTGTCTATAATACCTGAGTGGGGAATGGTGTCGAAGGCCTTTGTGAGGTCTAGGTAGGCTGTGTGAACCACCTTTCCCTCATCTATAGCCTTGGTAATTGTCTCAAAGAAGTCCACCAGGTTTAGGAGGCATGATCTGCCCTTAACAAAGCTGAACTGGGTAGGGTCCATTGTTTGGAGGTATGTCTCTGTTAATAAGATCCATGATTATGCACTCCATAGCTTTGCAGACCAAGCTAGTCAGGCTTATAGGGCGATAGTACCCGGGGTCTGTTGTGGCTCCACCTTTGTGGAGTGGAATAACCGTTGCTGTGCACCACTCTGTGGGCATGTAGCCTGTGGAGAGGCTGAGTTTAAAGAGTGTGTTTAGGTGAGGGGTTAGTTCATTTTTGAGCTTGTGTAGGACACAGCCTGGGACACCGTCCAGTCCCATTGATGTTGTGTTTTTGGCTTTGGAGAGGGCTGTTTTAACCTGAGTGTCTGTGATTTCAGGGGCACTACAGTCTTCTGGTATAGTTATAGGCCCTTTTGGGGGTGAAGTTTGTACTGAACCTGTCTGCAAGGATGTTGGCTATATCGGTCAGTTCAGTGTATTTTGTGCCATTCTGCACCAACTCCGAGCAGATCTGAGAATTGCCACTTAGATTCTTGACATAGCTAAAGAATGCCTTGTGGTTATCTTTGGAGTCCTTGGCAGTTTTTCTTTTGAAGTTAGCCTTGGATGATTTTATGAGGGAAAGTAGTTTCTTGCTGATATTGATCAGGGATGTCTTCCCTTCTTGTGATTTTACTCTTTTCTGTACTAGTTTCCTCCTTCTGTTCTATAGCTTGTTTATGGCAAAGGTCCACCAGACTGGTTTCCTTTTCTTGGAGGAGTGAGTCTTGGTTTTGTTTGGGATAGCACGATCCATGCATTCTTGTAGGTGCCCGTAGAGTGCATTAGTAAAGGATTTTGCAGCTTGGACAGTGTTGTCCTTTAGCATGGGATCTTTGAAACTTCCCACCTCGGTCTTAAGTAAAGTGAAGTTTGCTTTTGAAATGTTTTTCACGGTTGTTTCTTTGACCAAGGGTGGTGATGGAATGTGGATATCCAGAGTGATTAGTTTATGGTCAGGTCTAACCAGCAAGGGGTTGACCTCCTGTGTGGAACATCAGTCGCCCATGTTGGTGATGACCAGGTCCAATATGTTGTCATCTCTAGTGGGGGTGTTGACCAGTTGATCCAGGGTGTTTGAGTTTATAAATTCTATGAAATGTTTGGCAAGGGAATTTGTACTTGAGTAGTTCTCCCAGTTAATGTTTGGGTAATTGAATTCACCCAATATCAGGGTGTTTGGTAGGACCTTTAAGTTTCCCAGTGTTTCCAAGAATGTGGAGTGGGGGTCCTGGGACATGGTGGGTGATCTGTAGCAAGCTATAATTTGAATAGTAGTTTTGCCCATTGCTAGTTGCACGTGGATGATCTCTGAAGCATCATGCTGTGCCACTAACCTGGAGGTGTAGGTATCCTTGATGAATATGGATACTCCCCCGCCTTTTGTATTTCGGTCCGGGTTTTGTGGCCGAAATGTATGGTATGTGTTGCAGCATGGTAGTGCTGGGGTGCTCTCTGAAGCCTTAAACCAGGTTTCTGTTACTGCACATATATCGATTTTCTCCATACTGAGGAGTGCCTCGAGTGCATGCATTTTGAGGTTTAGACTTCTGGCATTGAGTAGCATTACCCTCAGTTTTTTGTTACTTGTGCTATTTACAAGGATGCTACTCAGGGTCAGGGTCATACCGGCCTGGGCTACTTGATCAGAGAGCTCCTCCATGTCTCTTTTCATATAGTACAGGGAGGTACAGCTCAGGTCATTCACAACAACATGGACAATGACAGAGTCACATTTGTTCTTGTTCTGGAGTGACCTGAGTGCTTGTGTTATGTGGCGGATCCTGGCACCCGACAGGCAGCTAACAGTAACCTTCTCCTTGTTCAGCCTAGTGAGTGGGACGTCAGTGTGCCTGACTATAGAGGCACCTATTACTAGTGTGTTGGGTATGTTATTTTGCCTTAAGGGCTGTGATTGTGTGGCAGACTGGCTTTGTGAAGTATGTGTTTCATGGTTTGTGTTGGAGGGTGGAGGTTGCTTGGATGTTTGCTTTGGAGGTTGCTGTTGCTTCTGCAGATTTTTATTTAGAGCATCCGAGTATGTTTTCATGCAATTATGTGTGTTTTTTGCCAGTGCTGGTTTCATAGGTCTATATGAGACTGGTGGTGTGATGCAAATAATTCCCTTCTCCTCTTGATTGCCTGGTCCAGTCTTGGGTTGAAAGAGCTTAGCCTCCAGTTTGGCTATATAATTGCATATCTCGCATGTATTAGTGTTTGGTGGAAGGAGGAGAGGGTTTTCTGTATACATGAGGCAATTGTTACATTGCCTCAAAATGCCCAGATTCACCAGTTGGACCAGAGAATACACCTGAAACTGCCCTTTGGACATGCCTGGATAGGTACAGTGAACTGTTTTTACTGATTGGCTGGTAAGGTCTAATAGAGAGCCTTGTCCTTCTCTACAGTACAGGGGGGTCTAGTGCTAAGGTTTATTAGTGCTTGCTATGAGTTTTGAGCAAGTGCCGGTATGAGAAGTGAATGGTTTGAGTGCTTAAGTTGAAAGTTTGTCTAGTTCCAAGGGAAAAATTAAAGAGTAGACTTTGTGGAGCCGGGAATAGTTATACCCTAGCTAACTGGTGCTGCCCGGCGCTCAAAACTGCGCAAATGCGGGTTTTATAACAGGGAAATTAAAGAGATAGAAATTAGCCCAAAATGGCCAATGAACTACTAATTGCTGGACTGAAACCACTCCTCCAGGGACAGATAGGCTACTCAAAGCTCCCTCTCTCACAGTGAACAGAGAAGCTTCCTTCTATCCAAGTAAGGTATGGGCAAACACAGAAACTTGTAACACAGCCCTGAATTCAGCACTTACCTGAAAACTGGACTATACTAGCTTAGAAAGGTGGGAAAACAAGTTTTTTTTTTGTTTTTTTTTTTTAGAAAGTAAAACAGATACAATTAAAAAAAACTTTAAATGCACAGAAATGGCTATCACACTAGAGTGTGTGGCCTACAACAGTTAAACAGGTAATTTAAACACAAAAACAACTTTGTTAAAGTGCAGGCAGTAAAATAAGTACAATATGTAGCTGAAACAAGCTTTTTAAATCACAGAAACTCTAGAAAATTGGCATTTTAGGTAGATTTAGCTAAAGGCAGCAAGAAAATGCAGAAAAATGATACTTAATCACTCCAAAGTTTCTCTTTTGTCTCTCTGATGCTGTAAAACTCTGCAGGCACCAGGCAGGAGCTTGCTGAGCTGTATACTAGCACAAAAACCTTGCAAATGTGGGTTTTATAGCAGGGAAATTATATATATATATATATATATATATATATATATATATATATATATATATATATATATATATATATATATATATATATATATATATATAATATTAATATAACTTTTGAGTCTTAAATGTTTGCATTGTTTCTATTTATTTATTCATTTATTATTTAGTTATTAGCCTATGATTACTAGAAAAGTCTGATTGGGCACAGCCCATTTTCAGCTGAAGACTGGAGAGAAAAGTTCCACATTATATACTTTTCCACAGTCAGTTAGCAAACAAAATATGCTACATAACTCTGATCTATATATCAGATAATATATAAGAACTTGGTAGCAGAAGTCAACTGGAAGTCCTTCTGTTGTTTTTTTTTTGAGTATTGCTGATTTAGACAAAGTGGGTTTAGATACACACACACACACACACACACACACACACACACACACACACACACACACACACACACACACACACACACATTTAATAGTCATTGAGTCAAAATATCTAATCACAAATAGAAGTTTGTATTGAGACACAGGTGCTACTTTATATCTTCTCGTTACTTGGAGGTAAAATTACATTTTTAACACCTTTAATAAATCATCACTTAAAACACTGGCACACATACATTAATAGAAAAGAAATATGTTTTCCATATTTTTAACAATTATTAATTCCAACATTACATAAATTACTTTTGCCAATGCAACAGACTGATTGGACAGTTTGCATTCTGTATAGTATGTAACTTGGTGCCGTGGTACATGTGCCAAGTAGAAAAGCTCACTATTCAGATGCGGAGAAGATCCAGGCTTGGCAAATCTGATGGATAACAATTTCATTCAGAACTACAGAGACTGTAAAATTCAAGGGTGCTGTAGTTACGACACACAGAAAGCAGAATGTATGCAAATCTAGTAGTAAAACAGCTCTTCACAAATAGTTTGCCACTAAGGCTACCTAAAAAAAGTGCTTCTGCTGCATGAGGTATGAAAAAGCTTCTTCATTGTAACCAAATACTGTGGCATTACCTTTCAAACTTTTAGTGCAAGAAATTTGGAAAAACCCTAACAAAACATGGGACAAAGGCCTAAAAATAAGGACAGATTTTAAATATTGCTCTTATAAACTTAGAACGTTGCTAGAGTAAAAGGGTTAGCATTTACATATGTTTTCTGAAGGATATGAAGTCTGAAATGCAAATGTATGCCATTATTTAGTGACATCAGTCATCAGATCATCCCAGTGATTTGTCAAAAAAGGACACATTTTATGAGGAATTGACCAAAAATATAAGGCAAAAAATCTGGACATACTGCAAAAAACTGTACAGTTAAGAGGAGTGACTGTGGCATGGAAAAAAATTGCTGCTACCAGAAATCCTTTTCAGCTTCTCATCCATAAGCTTCTCTTCTATTGCTTTGTCAAGGAGATGCTCAAGATTTTCTGACTGGTCTTTGTTTTTAGGGCTCTGCTGCCATGGTCCTGCACAGAACCAATGACTTATCTTGTAGATCTGTTTCAAGGTACTCATTTGTGCACTATTCATCCAAAAAGGGTTACGAGTGTTTGTGCCTAAAGATATTTGAGTTTTGTTGTTGTTATTAATTGTGAGATATTGATTCAGCAGAGTTTCATGAATTTATTCTTCTTTTGCAACTTAATACATCTGAAAGTATTTATGTGTAACTTTGATGGAGACTCAGAGCTAAATCAATCTTGTAAACTAAATATACTGTGGAAATTCCAGTGTGTGTGTGTGTGTGTGTGTGTGTGTGTGTGTGTGTGTGTGTGTGTGTGTGTGTGTGTAAGATTGACACACTCCCAAAACACCATTAGTAGGTTAATTAGAAATAAATATTTAATTGTGTGTGTTAGTTTTGAGAACTAGAAAGGATGTTCACAGGCAAGACACAAATTACTGTCGGATAAAAAAGATAAGTATACTAACAATTTAAACTATGTTAAAATGTTAGGTATATGTTTCAGAATGCACAAAATCTCTTACAACCTTTGTTACAAAATATAAGCACCTTGCAGGAAAGTAATGCATTCTTCCTTTTGAATATGGAATAATTATATATAGACTAAGTACTAAAACATAAATCACAATCATGTCCTCGAATAACTTATTTAAGAAGAAAGAACTTGAAAAACACTTTGGTGAAGAGTTGATTCAAAGAAACCAGTCTGCTATCTATACATCAGTGCCATTTAAGGACACTACCATGTAAAACACATGAAAGTGTAAATATGTATTCTCTGGGACATTTATAAATAGTGAGGGAAAGTGGCTGAATGTTTAGGAACATTTTACTGTACTGTGGTGGGTGTGATTTATTTAACAAAATATCCTTCTAAGAAATTTTACATAGCTTAGACACTTGGGACATTTAAAGCGTACATTCCGGAACATGTTAGAGAAATAACAATGACTTAAGCAGCATATTAGTGCTAGCTAGGTAGCGGAGTTAATCGTGCAAGAATACATTTGTGTTAAATTAAGATGAATTTAAAAACACAACTTTAACAAGAAAATGTTAATACTTATAAAGCATCAACTTATATCACTTCTACGGCTAGGTTTAGGAAATTCACCTAGTTTGCTAGTTATGTAAAGACAAAAGGGCACAGACAAAGTAGCACAAAGTCACCCAAAAGTAAATAACTATGTCATAGGAATAATATTTCATAAGTGGCTTGGATTAAATAAGGAATTGTCTGCTGAAAATTCAGTCAATTATGCAGCGACTGGCACTATGCAATGGCAGTAACATGACCTCATCAGCCCAATGGCATGCATAGAGCATGCTAATGACAATGTGTTTCCGCAAGAGGATCAATATGTGTCTACAATACAGCACAGCCAAGAGCCCTGATATGGATTGCACAGCAAAGTACCTACTATTGTTTTACTATAAATGAGAAGGAAACAGGTATAAAGGGCAGTCAGAAAAGAAGATCAAGCAGAGCAACACACCGAAGGACAAAGAGAAAGGAAGAGTACTAGAGGGTTGGGGAAGCAAGGGCATATTTTCTGAAGGGTAGATGCCCAATTGTTCATATTTCTGGGATAAAAGGGAGAAGGTAGCAAAGGGAAGATATGAGCAGAAAGATGGTAAATGGATGGCTGCAGTGGCAGATAAACAAACACTAACAAAGACCAACAGAGGAGGTGCTTACACAAATGGAATGGAGAACACAAAGGAAAAGAAGACAGATGGATGGACAGACATACAGATGGAGGACAACTGGTGATAAACAAGCCTGGAATACTAACAGGGGAGGGAAGTGACACACAAGGACAAAAAACATCATGAGGTGCAGGCCAATTGCCACATTGCACAATGCTGCACTCAATCTCAGGTGAGTCACCTGTGTGACGCTACCGATCGCACAAGGATATGTTTCAGACTGACAATGTGGATATCAAACCACTGGTCCAAAAGGCTCTTGCCAGGCCTTCCACCTCCAGCTGGGTGTCAAAACAGGCACAAGTAGTGGAGCCCCTAATAAGCTGCCTTCACCCCTACCAGAGATAGACCACCAGACAGCACCAAGAAGCCTTCTGGATTTCCCCCTTCTGAATGACCTACAACATTCTGCAGGGCCTGAAAGCAGCTGATAGCCCAACAGGTGATAGCAAGTGGTCACTGCTGCACCATATCCACTGCTGTGACAGATGCTGCATGAAATGTGAATGCAAATGGAGAGAAAGAAAACTACAGAAAACAAAAAAATAAAAAAGACAGTGATAAAGAGAGAGAGAAACGCAAAAGTAAAACCATTTATCCCTAATTTGTGCTACACTAGTTTGCAGTACAGATTTCCCATCCACTGGTTCAGGTTATGCTTGAATAGGTTTAGAGAAGAACTTGGCTTCACGTGGATGGGAAGCCTCCTCCAGAGAAGGAAGATTCTCACAGATGCATAACTGTCCCTCCAACATAGGTTCATATGTTCATAGGAGGTTCCTAGGCTAATGGCCTAGAGCCCTTATAAGCCTAGCCAAGTTCAACCCTTGTTCACGTAAGGGTCTAGAGATATAGTCTATGTTATAAGCAGATCTAAATCAGCACTGACTGCCCCTAGCCAAAAGGGTCACAGTTGAATCCCTTGGAGTGAATTTGTGGTTCCACATCCAGTCACCCAAGATATGACTAAAAAGGGTTAATGAGGGTCTCTGTTTAACCTGTATTGGAAGTTTATTCCAGAGAACAGTCATCCTCTGGATGACATATCTGTCTCTCCAGCAAGTCCTACTGATGTCACATGCTAAGTTAAGGTCCCTAGAGTGAGTGTATCCTATACAATTTGACTTATGACTATGCATCATTTTCATTATAGCAGGATCGCAGGTAGCTCTATATACAAGGCACAGGTCACCTCTTATAGTCTATAGGATACAGAGTATAGTGACAGTGATTTCAGTCTGTCCATGTAAGACATGTGCTGCTGAATTTTCTTTGCGAGGAACCTTTGAGGTCTCTCTAGGTGCCTGTTTAGGTACATACCAAAGGGAGTATTGTACTCTGTTACTGGTGTGATGAGGGAAGAGTACAGGGGGCTTATAACCTCACTTTTGCTTATGAGGTGAACAATGTAGAAGACCTTCCTTACCACCGTGGAGACATGGTGATCAAAGGTAAGGTTGCTGTTAACCTGTATGCCTAAATCTCTCACCACTGATTTAGAGCTTAGGGTGTTGTTATTAATATGGTAATCTGCAGGGACATCACCTTCCCCAAAGGGGATGATAATGCATTTTTTTGCATTGAGTTTAAGACCATGACTTTGGTACCAATCATTGGTTTGTGTAAGTCCTTCTTGTAGAATGTCAACATCATTTGGGGACTCAGTGACTGCTCCCAGTTTGCAGTCATAGGTTCATAGGTTAGCACTAAGCTAACTGCCCTTGTGAGCCATTTTAAGCCTAGCCAATTATCCCTTGTGAGACTCAAACCCTGCACCTTGTGTTTGTAAGGCAAACACCTTAACCATTAGGCCACCCTCCCTGTCATCAGCAAATGTTTGTCAGCCACAGACTTTTTATTTTTGTTTGTACTTGTGAGAAATAGATTCCAAACAATAGGGGCCCCAGCACCAATCCCTGTGGAACACCATTGGTAACGGGTATGCTGGTGGAGGTGGAGCCACCTGTTTTGACTGCATGTGTTCTGTCGTGAGCCGATTTGCAAACCACCTGACAGTATATGGGCTGAACCCCATCTGGGTGAGTTTTTCAAAGATGCCTGAGTGGGAGATTGTATCAAAGGCCTTAGCCAAGTCTAGGTAGGCTGCATGCACAGATTTGCCTTCATCCAGGGCTTTGGTGACAGAATCAAAGAAATCTACCAGGTTCAACAGGCAAATCTCCCTTTAATAAAACCAAATTGGGTTGGGACAAGTGTTTTAAGGTCTCCCATATCCTTGTTGATAAGGTCCATGATGATTCTCTCCATGGCCTTGCAGATAAGGCTGGTTAGGCTAATGGGTCTATAGTTTCCAGGGTCAGTGGATGCACTCTCCTTGTGCAAAGGAGGGGATGACAGTAGCTGTTTTCCATTCAGCAGAGACAAAACTATTGCTTAGGCTATGGTTGAAAAGAGTACCCAATAACTCCTGTGTTAAACCATTGTGAATGCAGCCTGGGATGTTATCAGGTCCCAAAAAGGTTGTGTTTTTGGCATTGGAGAGAGTGGTTAAGACCTGCTCTTTAGAGATACTAGGTGGAGAGTAGGTGGTAGGAATATTTTGGGGTATATGTGGTGGGGCAAGGGGGGGGGAGTTTTCACTGAACCTGATTGTGAGCTGGTTGGCTATTTCCACTGGTTCAATATATGTGGTACCATTCACTACAAGTTCATTGCAAATCTGGGCTTTTCCTTTAAGGTTTTAGGTGTAGCTAAAGAATGCCTTATGGTTATCTTTAGCTAGAGATGTTAATCTAGATTCCTAGTTAGCTTTATAGGACTTTACAAGATGTCTTGTTTGCTTGTTCAAGCTGAGAAAGAGTGAAAAAGGTGTGTTTTCAATTTTGAGATTGTTCCTTCTTGCTTTAAGACAACAATTTTTTCTTCTTATTATTATATAACCCATTTAGGGGGATGTCCACCATGTAGGCTTGTTTTTTCTTGAGGATCCTGCTTTGGTCCTATCAGGAATGGCTGAGTCAATACAGTTGTAGAGATGTTTATAGAATGCATTAGTGTATATCCCAGTATGGGTGTTCTTGCCGTCAGTAAGGACAGGAGCTTTGAAGCTATTAATGCCTCACAAGCAAGGTTTTAAGACCTGAATCGGGTAGATATGTGCTATTTATTGTGTGGATTGTCAAGAGGCTCACCAAAGCTGGATCCTGGGATGCTTTGTATGCCAGACATAGATCACCATCAACAGTCTGTAGGAGACAGAGTATAGTGCTAGGGCTTTCAGGTGATCCACACAGAACATGTTGTTGACACCCTGTATTCTCTTTGGGAGGAACCTCTGTGGACATTCCAATTGTTGTATGTGCATTGGCAGGTGCCTACTGAAGGGGGTATTGTACTCAATGATGGATCTAATGATGACTGAATACAGTGGAACAATGACTTCCTTAAACCTAGATGCCATATCGTTGCTTATAATTTGAGCAACATAGAATGATTTTCTTACTATGTTAGACACATGTTGGTCAAAGGCCAGGTTACTATCTACATACTGACTACTGAGTCTACTTTTAGGGGTGTGTTATCAATGAGGTAGTTTCCTGGGGTAGCTAACTCTTGTCAATGAGTTTTAAACCAGGTCTCCCATGAGCCATTGTGGCGCTCAAATACTTAAGTGGAGTTCTCCGATATCCTTCCTTCTCCCTTACCTTTAGTTTGGCTAGGGTCCGGTGGGAACACAGTGATGTGTACAAGTTGCTTATGCATTTTGGATTTACCTTATTTCTGTACTACAAGGTATATGTTTGATATTTGACTCATACAATCTCTTTCTATATCCTGAAATAATTATTAACATGGGTATAGCTGCTTAGGATACTTAGACCTGGCTCTGGGCATTCCTGTGCTTAAAAATACTAATATCAATGAGTCACTAAAACTAGTAGGTGATGGTGGTATAAGAAGAGTGAAAGATAGAATATAATATAATTTCTCTCTATGCTGTTTATAACTGTACAGGTGTAGTATAAATGAGTTTTTATTATACAAATGAATGCCATCTGGCAGCAATTTTTTCTTGTTGTGTTACCCACATGCCTTATGCACACTAATATTAACCTTAACACCATGAATATTAAGCAACAAGCTTAACAATATTCTAACTTAGTAGGAAGTTACTGCTGTCTAACAGAGTCCGATTAGCATTGTTAACAGTGACTGCATGAATTGTTTTTGAGCTGCAATGTATTTTTTCACTACATAAAATTAGCAACAGAATTAACTGTTTTTTTTAGCTACATTAGTAGCCATTACGGGAAATATGTTTGCTCTGTATGAACTGCTGCTTAGCTACATTGCTTTTTCATTTTATGGAATACTTTTGCATGTAATTATATTATTATAAGAAACCTACCTATACACTGTGAATTCTTCTTCATTGCATTAACTAACCACTTCTGTTCTTTTAATCTGACTACATCTTCCTGTACTCTCTGACACATCTTATTGTCTTTATTTACATAAATAACTTCTCTTCTCACCAAAACTTCTGTATATATATATATATATATATATATATATATATATATATATATATATATATATATATATATATGGTTACTATCAAAATGCCGACGTGCAATTGCACGGCTATGAAGTATTCGAACAACATATGCTCGAATACTTCATAGTTCGGCAGGTTATGTGAGCAAACGTTATCATTGTGAATGGACTGTGCATTCACAATTATAATGTTCGCTCATGTGAGGGGATCACGGTACAGTGTGGTTAGGGAAATACATCCCATTCCTCACTGTAGTGCGATCTCAGAGTTGGAATATTAAGTTGGGGGGGTGTGGGGGGCGCAGCCCCCCACAAGGGGATGCAGGGGGGCTTGCCCCCCTGCATAACTGTGAGTTTACACTAGTTAGGTAGGGAGTTACAGGACGGGTGGGAGTGCTGTTAATTGTCAGAAATGTCGTGAGCGACATTTTCAACAATTAACACTTGTTTTCGACATTAGGGCCATACGAAAATGTGTACGTTCAGCAAAACAATTTGCTATTACGTACACATTTTATTATAACTTTCGATATTATGATAGTACACCTATATATATATATATATATATATATCTACCTGCACTACATGCTACTCCCAATCTTTCTGTTTCCCCTTTAATTTATTTTTCTGCTACCTGTATTTATCTCTCTACTCTCCTTTTTTTTCTCCAATATTGTAAGCCCAACATTTCTAGTGGCAATCAAAGACTCCACGTACCAAGAACCCCTTGCCAACCAAGTATACAGCTTACCATAAAATGGCAACATTGGAGCTAAAAATCTTCTAATTAAAATATGTATGTTTTAATCTGCCTGTATGTATCAACATAAGTTTGTATACCGCAATTAACTTCTACACATCACTGAGTCTTACAGTGACTTACAGGACCTTCTCCCTTCCCTCTACTTGTACAATCCTGCCCATATCTTTGAAATGCTAACAGGCACATTGTAACTGCTAATTCATATTGATGCTAGTCCTCTCATCCAATAACATTTGTTATTCCTCTCCCTTGACTAGTATTCTTAAATCCAAATAAAAACAAAATAAAAAACAAACTCCACTCTGGATATTCAATGATATCTAAATGGAGTTTTCCTGCAGCGCCTCTGCCTTAGTATGGTTAAATACAATTATCAGGGTAAAAGTGAAGAACTTACTGATTTTATTTCCTTCTCCCTGAACCACAATGACCTTGGTCCAGCCTGCTCTGTTCACCCTCGCTATGCATGGGCTCAATCTGCTCCCCTACCCTACCCCTATTTCCCGCTCACTCCCACTACTTGTAGATTTATCTCAAGGAAACCACTCCCACCACTTACAATCCACCAATCAAATAACTTAAATCAACAAACCACAACCTAATCTCCTAGCTCCTCCCCTTCATCAAATTACACTTCCATACATCACTTTTCCTACTCTTCCTGTACACAAAACATATTTATATTACACTATATTCTACAAACTTACTATCCCCACACATCTTAGCCCTCCACCACACTTGTACACTGCATATAATCTATAAATCTGTACCAGTCCTCCAGCTAAACCTATTCTGTTTCTTACCTGCCACCAACAAGCTATACAATATGCTTCTACCCCACTTTCCTCTACTAATTCTTCTCTTCTTATTCTCTAACATTACATCCTATCAATAACACCTTTCCACTATCTACACATCTCCCATAATTCCTATTCCCTCACAATACCACAGAACAATCATACACTTTGATATAACACCTACCTTATTCAACACTACCAAAACAGAATTATTCATATACAAATACTTACAAAAACATGCTCCATCCTACAAACACATCAAACTATTACTCAGAAACGAATATTTACAAACAACCCTAAAATTAACAATAAAAATTAGTGGAGATGTCCACCCACACCCAGGTCCCACAAATAAGAAACAAAAGTCTGCCATGCCATGGACCCAAATAGCTAATACTAAAATCAACCTTTGCTATACAAAATTAGCATTACTGCTAAATATGAACCCTAGGAGCCTGTCAAACAAAATTCACAAATGTCATGCATGTCTCTCGCTCTCTGCCATTTACAAGACTAGAATTAAACACCAACAAATTTATAATAATAATAACAATTTACATCCCTACTGGCAATGACCCTACCATACTTGAAGACATCCTCCATTTGTCATCCACATCCTTCTCTCAGGAAACCATTGTTATGGGTGACTTCAACTTAGACTGGCTAATTTGCACCTCAGATAATCCCACAAACTTCATATACTTGTATGGATTCTCCCACTAATAAATTTCCCAACTCAAGTTGACAAAAAAAAATAGACAGTCAGTACTGGACTGCACAGTAACCAATAAACCATATTCACTAGTCAATCAGGATGTCTGCCAGAGAGCATAAGTGACAACCTACCCACCAACCTCCTCAGACAAAATGTACACTTCCCCAGAAGTGCTATGTACAGGCAAATTCACAACAAGACAAACTTCTCTCCTCAAACTTTTATATAAACCTTGCAACACAGTGACTAGCACACCCATCAACATTTCCATTAGAAGCTGCAGTATCCAACTTCAGTGATACTTTCCTGGAAATATTAAGCAGCCAAGCTCCTCTTAGAATTATTAGAATAAAAACAAACTGTGCACCTTGGCTCTCCAAAGAAACAAAACTCCTTCTCAGAACTAGAGACAAAGTCTGGGCACAATATCAGTCAAACAAAAATTCATCCACACTAAACTATTACCAGCAACTAAGAAACCAATCTAAAAAATAGCTAAAAAAATGACAAAAAAATCTTTCTTTATAACTACCCAGCAAAAATATCAAAACAACCCAAAAAATTCTGGACAACTATAAATCAACTTCTACACCCAGGCCAGTCGACAAAACCAACCCCCTCCAGTACAAATTCAAAGGATAGCATAGCTACTCAATTAAACAGCTACTTCACCAGTTCTGTACTAAACCTAATAAAAACAAATAACATCACACCACTAACAATCCCTTTTAAATCTAATGGAGAATCTAACAACTTTTCCTTAAAGCCCATTCAAACTGGTACTATAAAAAATGCTTCACAACCTTTAACCTACCACCCTTGCTGCTGACAAATTACCTGCTGTATAACTTGTTAGCTGCTGATGTCATAGCCTACCCAGTCTCCATACTGAGCAACCCATCCATAATCAAGCACCAAGTTCCCAAAATCTGGAAAACATCTTACATAATACCCCTCCATAAAGGAGGAACCTGTACAAACCTTTCTAACGTCAGGCAAATCGCAATTGTTACCTCTATCTAAAATTTTAGAAAAATGAATTCGCATTCAACTCATGAATCACATACTTTCGAATAATCTTCTAATACACAACATGGCTTCCAACTAAATCACAGCACCACCACATTTCTTGCAAGCTTTACAGACACCATTATCCAACTCAGAAATAAAGGACAATTAGCCTCCTCAGTATTCCTAGACATGTCAAAAGCCTTTGACACTGTCTCCCAGCAGAGACTTTTACACAAACTCCAGACCCTACAACTAAGCCATTCTGCCCTACAATGGCTTTTCAGCTACCTCTTAGACTGACATCAAGCTGTAAAACAGAAAAATGAATTCTCTCCTAGATTACCTGTTACCTTAGGTGTAACACGGCTCAATTCTAGGTCCACTCCTATTCAATAACTTGACTAACAAGCTCCACATAGCTACTGACCTAGCCACAATCATACAATACACTGATGATTCCACACTCATCTGTGCAGCCCCCTCACTCATTGAATACCACGAAAAAACAAACCTCTCATTCTCATCAGTAGAATCTTGGCTTACTACCTCCCAACTAATACTGAATCCCAGTAAGACAAAATTAATGATCTTCTCAAATAACAAGCATACTGACCACCTCTCTCCCTTTCTTATATACTCTTCTAACAACACCAAAATTGAACCAGTGTCAAACTGGAAACTGCTTGTCGTCAAAATTAAAAGTAATATGAAATTTAATAAACATCTGTCAACTACAATAAAGAAAGTCCACACAAAACTAGGCTCGCTCTACAGATCAAAACCATATCTCACAGACTTCACTAAACGATCTATTACTAGGACCCATTTACCATCTCCCCTCTCCTATGCGTCTGCCATCTTCACCATCTTAAAGAAATCTGATCTAGCAGGACTAGAAGCTTGCTATAACAAGAGTGCTAGATTGCTAGGAACTCTCCATATAGAACACATTGTTGTAATTATTTACAACTTCAAAATTGGCTGGAACTACTTAACCTCCTTACCCTCACTCACCTTACAACAGCCCATACAATAGTATATCAGTCCAAAAGGTATCCATCTCTTCAAAACCTACTTCAACCTCAATCCAATTAAAGGCAACTTAAATCTTCTGACAAGCTTCTGCTACAAGTCAGAAGAGCTAAAAACTTCTATTGTGGTTCTTTCTACTCCAATCATATCTCCAGAACATGGAATCTGACTGCACAACATATACTAACTACAACTAACCTTAATCAATTTAAATCACTACTTAAGTCCCACCTATCTAAGAATTGGCTTTTCTCTTGTCTAAATCCCATCTGACCACCGTCTCTACCCTACTCTCCAGAATTCATTCCCAACAACATCCTTAAACTGACAAGGTAAACCTTTAATCTCCTACTTCTACAATTAACCACTAACGTATAATCTTATCTATTCATAAATAAAACCTATGTTTAGCTAAATGACAGTTTTTTTCCCAATTGTGGTTATGTTTCCTCTAAATATTATGATTTATTTGTTTGAAAATTGTAACTGTTATTATAGATATTATATGTTTTATTTTATTTTCTGTGACAATTGTAACTAATATTATAGCTAAACATGTTTTTCTTATTATCCTGTCTTGACATATACTTGTAATAATTTCAGCAGTGATTATTCTATGTAAATTGAGGGGCTTTTCTCCCCGACCCTCCACTGAAAATGGGTCTCCCACACAGTCAGGCTATCCTGGTAAACAAACATAAAATAAATAAATAAATAAATATATGTCAATGGCATCAGTTATTTGTCTGTATTAGCCTTTACAGGAGGATATTAAAGACTTGGAGGATTCTATGACTGCTCCCATTTTGCAATCATCTGTAAACTGTGCCAGCCAGATGTACTTGATGTTGGCCTTGACGTTTGAGAAGTAGATGCTGAAAGGAGAAGTCCTAGCACTAAGCCCTGAGGGACTCTGCTAGTGACTAGCCTCTTTCTGAAGGTGCACTTCCCTATCTTAACTTCTTGTGTCCTATCAGAGCCAGCTGGCAATCCAAAACACAAGGGTTTATACCTAATTTAATGAGTTTGTTTACAATGTCTGAGTGGATTATTGTATCAAGTGCTTTGACAAGGTCAAGGTAAGCAGTAGTCAGTATGCATCATTCTGCCCTAGTCCATCACCTTGGTAACCTTCCTGAAGAAATTTACCAGACTGAGTAGGTATGATCTTCTTTTGACAAAAATGAACTGGGTTGGATCCAATATCTGGAATTTTCCAATGTCATTATTAATTAATTCCATGGCTTAGCATATGATGCTAGTCAGACTAATGGATCTGTAGTTTCTGGGGACCATAGAAGGCCAGAGATGAATATGTGGTGCATGATGACAGTGGTCTGTTGGTCTCTTGGGCACAGACACATGTAGAATGCTGACAAGGGACATGTCACAGCACAGTCTGTCCCCATTCTGTCTATAGGTGCATGAGCACCATGGCTGCTGCTCTACATATGATGTGCTCACCCCGCCCCCACACACGCATACTCAAACACTAGCTATAGCTGTATGTCCACATTTACAGGTTGTGACATGGGGCATAAAATGTGGAAATACTGAGAGAAGTTTTCCCAGATTGAGATTGAAGTACTAGTGTAATGCCTCCACGATCACGGATGGGAGATACTGGAAACAGATAAAGAGTGACAGTGTATGACATGAGAGAGTGGTGTACATAAATGCTGGAGGTAATCCCAAAAGGGCAGTCCACCAGGTCAGTGACATGGACACTGACATGATTGTGCATGCCAGACAGAAGGCCTTCTTCATTGTACAAGAGAATATGGCCACAGGTGGGGATCCACAGTTACAGACCAGCCTGACTGCCAGATAAGACCTTTATAACTGGCATAGGTCTGGATGTGGGAGCCATATTGGATGCTCTATAGCACACTTAATTTGGAGATGCACTAGATTTGTATTACCCTATAGCAATAACACAGTTTAGGGTCATGCCTCTGTCATAAGCTCAGGAATGTTCACCACTGTTAAATCTCTTCTACAGTCACATCTATAATGCAGGAATGCAGGCATGAAAGCATACCACACAAGATACTTTTGCTTAAATTCTTTGCAGATGTTATCAGTATTAATTGTGCAGTACAGAGTAGTGGGTTATCACATATTAGTAATGTAACTTACAGGTGATTATCTATCTTTTTTCAAAGATACTAAAGTTATGGTAGTATCTGCCAAAGAAAGGGGTATACTTGATGTTATTACTGCATCAAACACTACAGTGATGGTGCTCTTATGGTTGCACAGTCTTAGGGCATGAATCCACTGTCAGTAATGTAGACTGTGGATGGCACACTACCACTCATGTCCAGTGACACAGCAGTTGTCTACAGAACCTACCCCATCTCTCCTAAAGCAGGGGAAGGAGAGATGATTACAGACATCCCCTATTCATGAAGCAGCAATGTGCTCTGCCTGTGCTCCTGTAGTGGGTGGTGACAGTGGTCTACCAGTGTTCATCACTTACATATCTCTTGGTTATTGCCTAAACTGAATGCAGTACAGTGGGTATTACGGCTTACTGTCAAAATTTGGAAGCGCACTTGTACGGGTAGCGTAACATCGAAAATATAGTTTCAAAGTTTTGTAAAATTGAAACCCATCTTACTGAAAGCTTAAAATTGATTTTCAGATGGCAAATGCAGTTCAGCAGACACATTTTCAAAACAGTGAATTTGAACATGGTTCGAGATTGGAAATGAAAAATGTTTTAATTTTCTACACTGTTTTTCGATGACAGGATGAAGCAAAAAAGTGCCTTTACAAATTGTTGTACTAAACTAGGTATTAGACAATGGATGTGCTGGGTAGTCATCCAGGCATAGGCAAATTCCACTAGCAATATGGCCAAGATAATGGGTACATTCCATGGCCATTGTGGAAAAGTGAAAGCAATTAATACATGGCCTAACTCACTGATGTGTTGAGCAAATCGTGAGTGCCATCACTGACACAGACTCGGTCCTTCAGGCTCCCTATCCCAGAGTTGATGATGTTTCCATTGGCTGTCAATTATCTGCTTCCACTGTTAAGTATGCCCCACAGTGCAGGCAGATCATGTTCATGTACTGCTACCGCCACATATTTATGTGGTCTGCCTGGTGCAGAATGGTATGGTATGGCTGAATGCACATATATGGTCAGGTACGTGCCATGACCAGGAGGTCACTGTCTTATGCTTTACTGTTGTCCTTACCAGTGAGGGTTACTACCAGTGTCACTCCTCAGAGAAGATGCACCTGTGGCCAGGGGCATTAATGGTGTGCGTTTTTCCCACTTTAGGTTCTACAACACCTTTCCTTCAATATCTCTCTCTCTCTGCTTCTCTCTCTCTATCACACACACATACACACACACACACACACACACACACACACACACACACACACACACACACACACACACACAAACAAACACACACACCACAAACACATTGCTATCAGAGATACAGCAGCGGTTTCCTCAGGCCCACATTCTGAAAAATACCTAGTAATACTGGACAACTAACTCTCTCAGAAAGCACAAAGTCATCCCTACATAGTATTCTCAGCTCTCCCCAATTCCCCTGGCCAGATTATGCAATCCCTTCTATGTCCTTAGTTCGCCCAATACTCTGCCCATTGTTGGGTCCTATCACTCTACCGCGGCTTACCTGTGTATATAATCATTATTGTGCCCTGCCATCCTAGCTATCTTTTATGGGTAGTTGGTGTCTGATACACAGTATGATGAGCAAATGCACTGCAAATCACATAATGGGTTATAATATTATATCCATCAGTTTTATTTTTTGTTTTGTCTAATCTGGTCCATAGTCATGGACCAATACGTGGCAGACCATGGGACTGGCTGTTGGGCTTCAACTCCCCCAATAAAAGTACACCTGAAATAATGTAGTAGTTCATTATTTTTTTTTTCATTTAAAATCAAAAAGTGGATTTTGTCTTTTTGGAAATCAGAACTCTGTGCATGGAACTGCACAAATGCTGAGTTCTGTGTGCTACTGAAAAAGAAAAAAAAGTAGGAATCATCTTAAGTTACTTATGTTTCATATACTTACTTCAAGTAGAGAATAAGGGAGAATAAGGCAATTACACCTTACTGCAGGTATTCTTGCATTTTTCAAAACATTTACAAGCATCATAAATGCTGCTTCAGAGGAGGCTGACTTGTCTGAGGCAGACTGAACTATTGAAATAAGCAGATATGGTAGGAACATGGAGCTATGACAAATGTGAGTAAGCAATTGTTTTCATTTTTCTACTGACAGGCAGTCTATAGGACAGTAACTATATATTTTAAAGTGTATGTGTGTATATGTGGGTCTATATTTGAAGAGCGAATGGAAAAAATAGCGAATGGCAAAACAGTGAAAAGACTGGACCTTGAAGTGCTGTTTTCCAGATCGCGGTACAGTGAAGATTGGAATGTTTGCCCTTTCCTCACTGTAGTGCAATCTCGGAGTTGGTATATATATTTAGCGGGGGTGTGGGGGAGCCCCCCACAATAGCAAGTTCAAGGTCCGGTCTTTTCGCTGTTTTGCCATTCGCTTTTTTTACCATCCGGTCTTCTAATATAGACCCTGTATATGTATGTGAGGACCGATGTAATGTGCTGAAGTGTGGTTCTGAAAGCAGCAAATTGAAACACATTCTTGAGCCATAATTTGTGTATTTATTCATTCAGTTGATTATAGGCAGATATTTTAGTGTACACAGTTATGAATCTGGATGTGACTATGGACACATCTGTGTGTGAGGTGGTTGCAATTCGTTGCACTGTATGGTTTTGCAGTAGCTATCTAAAATATATTCCTGGGCCATTATTTTTGCATTTATTCATTCCATTGATTGCACCCAGACATCTGAGGTGTATAAAGTAAAACAACTGGCTGTAATTGTTGTCACACGTGTGTGTGTGTGTGTGTGTGTGTGTGTGTGTGTGTGTGTGTGTGTGTGTGTGTGTGTGTGTGTGTGTCTGCGAGTGTGCATGTGTATGTGTGTGTGCATGTGTGTATGTTTAGTGAGGTTTGAAATAAATCACTGAGGACAGTTACTATTTAATTCCATTCTGTAATCTGTGCTGCTGAGTGGCTATAATTATTTGGTACAGGGCCTCACTGTGAATGAAAGTGACTGTCCCTATTATCATTTGATGAGGTTAAACAGTCTTTATTCTAGCTTTGCTGGTCTACAGTATACTTGTGTGAAGTAAGTTGAATTACTTTACTGTAATGACAGCGTACATTGTGATGGTGTGAAGTATTGCCAGCTATGCCAGGAGAAGGGCAGTGGATGTGTAGTAAGTAACCAGGGAACAAGTAATTCATTAGATTAGTCAGGAAAGTATAGTGAGATTAGTTAAGTACTGTTATTCTGTATCTATGTGAATCTATTCATCTATGTGAATCTATTCAACTGTGTTATTTTAATATTTCCTGTGATTGAAACGCTGGTCTTTATTGTAAATAGATATTTAGTATGTTCATGTTATTTTATTATTTATTATTAAATATATTTAGACTTCTCATTAAGGCTGGCCCTTTACAAAATATTGTAACCTTTGAGAATACTTATATTTATTTGTTGACACTGTGGCCACTCCTGAAAGCCTTAGCACATTGGTCAAACATTACCATTTGAATTAATATTAATTTCAGACAATATATTTGAGTACCCTTGTAAAAACCTTAGAGTAGCTGGCTTTAGAGTATCTGTTGGCAGTAACTACCTTATATTCTGGGTGGAAGTGAGCAACATTAGTAAATCTGTGCCATCCTTTCCCAGGTGTGTGTGTGTGTGTGTGTGTGTGTGTGTGTGTGTGTGTGTGTGTGTGTGTGTGTGTGCTCACATGTGTGTACAAATCAAATCAAAAAGAGTGTGTGTGTGTCAGCTACTTGGAGCAAGGACACAGAGAACTAGTTTCACAGAGAGGGTGGTGGAAGACTTGGCTTGGGACACTTGGCTGAGGACTCAACTCCACAACTATGCCAGTGGGGAGTCTTAAGAGTCTGAAGAGAGACAGAGAGAGAAACCCAACACCCGGACTGAGTGTGTTCCCTGTATGCTCTTAACTCATTCACTCCAATGTAGCTGAGGAAGTTTGCACTGTAACATCCAATGGGTGTAGCCAAAGCCTTTTGACAGAATCAAATTATGCCCTCACATTTTAAACAAATGTTCATATCTCTGGAACCATAAGGGCTATGAAAGAAGTATACATGCCAAACTCTTCAACATAAACAATTTTTATAGTGGTAGTATTCCTTATGTCCTAGGTCTTAAACCAAATTTTATAAGCTACAGTAAACACAGTAACTATTACATTTGTCATATTTTGTAAACAGCTTACAATATCTCAGCAACCACTCAAATTACACACATACTGTCAGCAGCATTTTATTCATCGAGCTGAGAGCTTTCATATCAGGCTAAGGAGTTCTGTCTGGTTACTGAGATATTTAGAAAATTATTTGAAAACTATATCTATATAAACTAATATAATAAAAAACAACAGTTAATATCTATTTACCTGCAATAGACAGAGGTGAAATATTAATACAGTTGAGTTTGTCACTGTGTAAGCTTTAAGATGAAATCCTTTAAAACCTTGTAAATAGCATGGTTTTAGAATTATTGATGCAAATATGAACAAGCAATATTTGATGCCTAGAGGCATCAGTAGGAGTTAACTGCAGATACACCTGGAGGCGTCACTTGGATATAATGAGGAAATTGTGCTTGGTACAGAGAGCTGCATCTGAAAATACCGTGTGTATCCATTTTTGCTCCAAATGAATGTCCCTCACTGGTGTCAGTGTGCTGATTGAGGCTCTTTAATTACTGGGCCAAAGGGGTGATGTCACATTTTGGTGGCAGTGGCAGGATATTAATTGGACTTCTGCAGCCTGTAAGCAGTTGTCACTGAAACAAGGAGTTTCATTTTCACAATAGTTTTATTTTTTTGTTAGTTTAGTTTAGTCAGGGAAAGCAGGCAAAGATGTCAGCAGAGGATTATGGCAAGCTAAAAAAGAACCAGTTGGCCAAGGTGTGTGAAGACAAATGACTGGTGCATGGTAACCTGACTAAAGAGTAAATGATTTAAGCCTTAGTCACAGGCAGCTCAGACCAGCAACCAGGAGATAACTAGTCTGGTGATGAGAATTTGCAGCCTATGGAAACAAGACAGTTCACCTTTTCCTCAGAAGACTTAAAAACCCATCTAGAGTTACAGAGACTTGAAATGGAGGCCAAACATTTGGAATTAGAATCAGCAGAGAGACTGTGGCATTTGGAGGCTGAAGAAAATGAGAAACTGTGGCAGGCAAAACATACAGAGTTAGAATCAGCAGACAGACTGTAATGTTTTGAGGTCCAAGAAAATAAGAAGCAGCATCAACATGAGAGGGAGATGATGACTGCTCTTCACATTCATGGAGGTAATGGGGAAGGGAATAACTGAACCCCAGAAGCAATACAAATCAGTAAATTTCTTCCACAGTCTACAGAGGATAATACATTTGATAGTTGTATTCATATTTTTGAAAGAGTATGTAAACAGTATAATGTTGACAAAGGGCTCTGGGTACCATTCCTGACCCCCTTACTCCATGGTGAAGCTGTAACAGCTGTTTCTAAATTGTCTGACACTGATTGATTAAATTATGATAAAGTCAAACAATACTTATTAGAATTAAGTCAACACCTGGAGCTTACAGAAAAGGAGTTTTTGAGCATAGACCCAAGGCAGATGAAAATGTGTGTTATTATATTGATGAGTTAAGCACTTATTTTCATAGTTGGATGAGTGGGTGTCATCCCACTAGTTTTGAAGGGCTGGCAGACTTTTTGGTGAGGGTAAAAGCCCTTATCACTTTGTCTGAGGACATGAGAATCTGGTATGCAGACCGGGAGTGTAACTCTGCCGATTAGCTGGGGAAAAAGGGGATCTCTACATAACAAGCAAGTCATCACTGCACAAGAAGGGGATGCCCAGTGCTGCACATGGATATAATGGAACCCATGGTGGTCAGCCTAAACCACACCAACAGAGTCCACCAGTCAAAGAGGAAGCTACTAGTTCAGGTACCAAGCCAAGATCAAGGGTTAAATGTTTTAAATGTAACCAGTGGGGCCATGTATCATATAGATGTTAATGGAAGCAAGGTGAGAAAGAAAAGGTGGGGTAGTTAGCAAGTGGGAATAACAGTATGCCAGTGGTAAGTTGTCTGGAGACAACAGGGGTACCAAATTATCACCAGAGTTTATATCCTATCTTAATGGATGGAAAACAGGCCACTACTAAGAGAAACACAGGAGCAGTACTTGTTTGGGCAGTCCATTCCAGTCAGAGTTTTAGGAGGGACCCCATTCTAAATGCCTTTGGCCAGGGTTCACCTTAACTGGGAAGGTGGAAAAGGAAGCAAGCAAGTAGGTGTGTTTGAGGATATCCCTGCAGATGTCTTGATAGGGAATGATTTTGATAATGCAGTACCTTGTGTGCATGGGGTTACATGCAGCTAGGCTTGGAGACAGACATGTGTGTCTGATAGCCTGAGGGAGATGCAAACAGACCCCACACCTGAAGTCATGGCTGGTGAGGTGGTTATTTCAGGGAGGGAGGTACCCTGTAGCAGTGAGCCTGAAGGTGAGCCACAGCTGCTGGCAGGTACCTGCCATCAGTACCTGCCACAGCTGCTGGCAGGTACTAATGTTCCCTTGGACAGAGTGACTGCAAGGTCAGAGATGAGTGGCAGTACCCAGGCTGACAGTGAGACACTGCTGTCAAATAATACCAGACTTCCTGTGGAAAGGGAGCTGGGAAGGGTCACAAAGCTAGAGTTGAGACAGGCTCAGTTGTCAGACCTTACATTATGAGTCTTGCGGGAGGTAGCTAAGGAGGCGCTTGATGCTAAAGGAAAAGGGGAGTCTGTATACTGGAAGAGATGGTTACTGTATAGAGAGTTGACCCCTGAGGGAGGGCTAGAGGTTGAGGTAATAGAACAGTTGGTAGTTCCTAGAGCCTACCATCTGGCACTTCTGGCCATAGCTCATAACATGTCTTTTGCAGGTCATATGGACATAAAGTGTATCAAGAGACGTATTATGCAGAACTTTTATTGGCTTGGGATTGCAAGGGATGTCACAGGATACTGCAGGACCTGTGAGCAGTGCCAAAAAGTAGGCATATCAAGAGACAAGGTCAAAGCTCCTTTGATGCCTTTGCCAGTGATTGAGAAGCCATTTCAGAGGGTAGCTATTGATATTGCTGGACCTCTGAGTACCCCAGGATCCACAAGGAAGAAGTATAGCCTGGCTGTAGTAGATTATGTTACTAGATACCCTGAGAAGATGGCAAATGTTTTGTTAGAGATTTTCACCAGGATAGGTTTCCTGAGAGAAATACTGATTGACAGATGTGCCAATTTCATGTCAGATCTTCTGGCTTGTCTGTGAGAGCGGTGTAGGGTGAAGCACCTAAAGACCACCCCTACCACCTTCAGACTAATAGTCTTGTGGAGAGGGTAAACTCTACACTAAAGACCATGCTACCAGCATTTACAAACTAGTTTAAGAGACAGTGGGACAAATATCCCCCCATCTATTGTTCAGATACAGAGGGGTACCCCAGGAATCCACAGGTTTTTCACCCTTTGAGTTCCTGTATGGGTATAGGGTGAGGGGGCCTTTAGATTTGATTCGTGATCAGTAAGAGGGTGAGTGTGAATCCCACAAGGGTCTGTTATGGCATATGTCCTAAACCTTCTAACCCTCAGCACAAGGTTTAGGGAGCTCATGGGCTCGGCCCAGGAGAACCTGGCAAGATCCCAACAGCAGAAAAAGATCTGGTATGACAGTAATGGTCGAGCTCGAGAGTATGCTGTGGGAGAGCAGGTTATGATTCTTATTCCTGTCAGACACAATAAGCTTCAAGCAGCTGGGGAGGGTCCCTTCAAAGTGGTAAGGGAGGTCAATGATGTTAACTACATGGTAGAACAGCTAGGCAGGAGGCAGTGGCACAAACTGTACCACATTAACACGATGAAGTCTTATCATGATAGGGATGCCCTTGTGCTGAGTATTTGCAGTGAATGGCAGGAGGATTCTGAGGGTGATCCATGGGTACATCAAGACAGCCAGCAAAATGCCAAGTTACTATGGTGCAGCCTAGTGTTGCAAGCATATGATATGACAGTGCAGCACTGTAGTGGGGTCAGCAATGCAAATGCAGATGGGTTCTTGAACAGGATATGGGTTAATGTATTCCCACACAGGCTCATTCCTCTCAAGCAAAGTTTCTCAAAAATAGCTTGAGTATTATAAGGGAAAGAGATGTGACAATGTGAGATACTGCCAACTATGTCAGGACAAGTAGGGCAGTGGATGTGTAACATATGCCAGTATAGCTAGCTAGACTTTGGTAAAGAACTATATAATTTCTATATCAGATTGATTTGCATAGGTGCTTGTGTTGAAAATGTATTTGTAAAGTTGATTGTGTTAAAAATGCACCAACTTTGAGTCCTGCTGGACAGAAAAGCAATATACATGTGTGTCACATTGTACTATTGTAACTGATTAAATTAATATAATGCAAGAAAGGATACTGGAAGAGAAGAGGTTAATCTCAGATCAGGTAACTTTGAAAATTAGTTTTAAATTACCTGGTAGGCCATAAAGGTTGCATCTTACAATTCTGATTGCAGCCAGAGATGAAAGGTCTGTAAAAATAAGGACTAAGAATCTTGCTGTATTTTCATTAGCAGTAAACTACTATTTGCCACCCTGGAAGGGTGGACATGTTGAAATGGTTTTATGTCTTCCAGATGCTATAACACATATTACCAAAGCTCTATCTATGTGTATGGTAACACATATGTGCGAGATCCTGGCAGCCTCTAGTATAGGTGGGTAGTATGGGAACCAGAAGTGAGATGACCAGCTGTATGTTATGTCATTCTGTAATCCAGGACTGAAATTATATTTTCAAACTAGATGAGACTGAAGTCTCAGAGCAATCTGTTTTTGTAACCTGACAAAGAAGGATCTCTCACCCACTTCATCTTGCCTTGTTATAGTAAGTAACCAAGGAACAAGTAATTCTTTAGATCAGTCAGGAGAATATAGTGAGATTAGTTAAGTACTGTTTTTCTGTATCTCTGTGAATCTATTCAGCCATGTTATTTTAATATTTACTGTGATTGAAATGCTGGTGTTTATTGTAAATAGATATTTAGAATGTTTGTGTTCTTTTATTATTTATTATTAAATATATTTAAACTTCTCATTGTGGCTGGTCCTTTAAAGAATATTTTAAACTTTTGAGAGTATTTATATTTATTTTGTGACACTGTGGCTGCTCCTGAACACCTTACCACACTGGGCAAACATTACTATTTGTATTAATATTAATTTCGCTCAATATAATTGGGTACCCTCATAAGAGCCTTAGAGTAGCTGGCTTTGGAGTGTCTGTTGGCAGTAACTACCTTATAGGCTTGGCAGAAGGGCGTATAGCTAGTAACTCTGTGCCAGCCTTTCCCAGGTGTGTGTGTGTGTGTGTGTGTGTGTGTGTGTGTGTGTGTGTGTGTGTGTGTGTAAATCAAATATCAAAGAGTGTGTGTCAGCTACTTGCAGCAGGGACACAGAACACTGGTTTCACAGAGAGGGTGATGGAGGACTTGGCTTGGATACTTGGCTGAAGACTCAACTCTACAGCTGTGCCAGTGAGAAGTCTTACTGGGGGCATGGAGAGAGGGGGGGAACCCAGACCCCAGATTGACTGCGTTCCCTGTTTGCTGTGTGATCTTAAGGGATTTGTGCTTGATGCAGAGAGCTGCATCTGAAAATACTGTGTGAATCTATCTTTGCGCCAGTGAACATCCCTCACTGGTGTCAGTGGTGAGGATTCAGGATCTTTGATTACTGACCCATAAGGGGTTGTTACATTAAAGGTAACCACCATGAAAAACTTCTCCAAAGCTAACTTTGGGCTCCTAAAAACAGAGGTGACTAACTTCATGGCACCCATGCAAATGGAGAATAGTTGCATGACCGCTGAATCATACACCAATGCACTGTATGAACATGTACACAAATGCATGGATCTTGCCATACCCAATAGAACCAAGACACTCTCCTCCAAAAAAGGGAAGCCAATCTGGTGGTCCCCTGCCATAAACAAACTCTACAAGAGAAGGAGGAAACTGATGTGGAATAAGGTGAAGTCCCAAGACTGGAAAAATTCCCTTATCAGTCTCAACAAAAAGTTGAGATCCCTCATCAAATCCTCTAAAGCTAGCTATGAAAACAGAATTGCAGCAGATAGTAAAGACAACCACAAGGCCTACTTTATTTATGTAAAGAATCTCCTCGGCAATACTGAAATTTGCTCTGAGCTATTGCGCAATGGTAACTCCTATACCGAGCCAACAGATGTTGCCAATATACTGACCGACAGATTCAGTGCCAACCCCCCCCAAAGGACCAATCACAATAAAAGTAGATTGCCAGGTACCCAGTATTACTGCTACACATGTTAAAACAGAACTGTCCAAGGCCAAGAATACAGCTTCTATGGGACCTGACAATATCCATGGCTGTGTTCTACATGAACTACAGAGTGAACTGGCACCTCACCTTTGTGCCCTGTTCAATCACAGCCTCACCTTAGGCATTGTCCCTACCAAATGTCACACTGCTGCACTCACCCCTCTCCATAAAGGAGAAGTGACTACAGACCCTGGGAACTATCGTCCCATTAGCCTGAGGAGTCTGATATGCAAAGCTATGGAAAGGATCATTATGGACCTAATAAAAAAGGATATATGGAATCTCCAAACTCTGGATCTCACACAGTTTGGTTTTGTAAAGGGTAGATCATGCCTGCTCAACCTGGTCAACTTCTTTGAGTTAGTCACCAGAGCTGTGGATGAAGGCAAGGTGGTTCGTACAGCCTACCATGATCTGGCCAAGACCTTTGATACCATTCCCCACTCAGGAATCATAGGAAAAACCCACTAAGCTAAGCATGAACCCCTATATCACTAGGTGAGTTGCAAACTGGCTCCCAGATAGAACCCACAGTGTGAAAGTAACTGACTCCAAGTCAAACTGCTGACCAGTCATGAGTGCAGTCCCACAGAGTTCAGTCCTGGGTCCTGTCCTGTTTGGTATCTACTTCTCTGAAGTCCAGGCCACCACAAAGGGACTCTGGCTGACAAAGTTTGCAGATGATTGCAAGTTGGGAGCTATTATTAACTCCCCAAGTGATGCTGACATCCTACAGAAAGGCCTCACTGAGACCAACAACTGGTGTCAGAACCATGGCCTTAAGCTCAATGCCAAAAACATGTGTCATCATGCTCTTTGGGAAAACCCCAGTTCCCATGAATTACCACATCAATGGGAGTCTACTGAACACAGAAGGCATTGTAAGAGATCTTGGGAACACAGGTTGACAGCAACCTCTCTTTTGACCATCACATTGCCACTGTGGTTAGAAAGTCCTTCTATGTGGCACATCTCATTACTAAGAGTTTTGCATCCAGGAAGAAAGAGGCTATTGTCCCCCTCTACTTTCCCCTCATTAGGCCAATCATAGAGTACAATGACCCATTTGGCATGTACCTCACTAGACACCTGCAACAACTGGAGAGGCTGCAAAAGTACCTCACAAAGAGGACCCCAGGCCTTAAACACTTGTCCTATATGGACAGACTCAAAAAACACCAACTATTCTGTTTCATATCGCCTACTTATAGGTGATATCTGCTTTTACTTACAAAGCCATGTCTGACTCAGCTCTGTTAGAAACGCTACATCTAAAGAAATCCAAATTCCTCCACACTACGCACTCCAGAGACCTCAACCTCATTACCACAATCAACAGAACATGCTAGAGGGACAGGCTCATAACCCAGAGACTGCCCATGCTGTGGAATAAACTTCCCATACATGTCAAACAGAGCGCCTCACTGGCTCTCTTCAAGAGAAATCTTGTTGAGTGGATGGGAAATAGAAAGTTCACCCTGGGGATCACTCCAGTGGCTTTACTCAACAGAGGCACTGAGAACTAAGGTCAGATGGCAAGATTCCAGGGTAATCCTATGGGCTAGGCTTGTAAAGGCTCCAGGGCTATTAGCCTAGTCTACACCTATGATCCTATGAACCTATATGAAATAAAGTAGAACACAGTTACTGTGTTATTTTTTTTTATCAAAAACATATCTGTAGTGTATGCTACCAACAAAATGCTTATAATTACTTGGCAGGAGTACATATTATAGATGAAAGTGGCTGATGCTGCTGTCATTTGGTTAAATTAAGCAGTCATTGTACTGGCTTTGCAGGACTAAATTGTATTTGTGTGAAATATGTTATAATAATTTACTGTGACAGCTGTCTGTGTCAAGCAATGGTGAACCAATTACTGGAGCCATTATTTTATCACAGTTAGGCATTTGTGATTTGCACAGTTAGGAAAATGACTATAATTGCTGGATACAGGGGCTGTCTACAAATTGCAGTGACTGACCCTGCTGTCATTTGTTCAAGAGAAATCGTCTTTATTCTAACTTTGCCGGACTAATGTTTATGTGATACTAATATGAAATTCAATATTGTGACCAATATTTTTGTCACAGTTGTGCAGCTGTGTTATACAGTCAACAAAGTGACTATAATTGCTCTGTATAGTGACCTGTCTGTGGGTGAAGGTGATTGAACTTGATGTCATTTACTCAAGTTAAAAATCCTTATTCTAGCTTTGCAGGAATAATGTGTGTATATATGAAGCTACTCAGAATAGCTTACAGTGGTTGCTGATTTTTTGAAACATATTTGAATTGCATTCTTGCAGCAATTATTTATATCACAATCAGACATCTGAGGAGCAAGCGGTCAACAAAATAGTAATAACTGATGAGCATCTGGGGGTAAACAGTCATTATACTAACTTTGCAGGACTGATACTTATTTGTATGAAGCAAGATGGAATGTTTTACTGTGGTTGCTAGTTGTGAGAAACAAAATTAATATAAACTACTGCAGCCATATTTTGTATTACAACCAGACACCTAATACCTGAAGTGTACAACGAAGTGGAAAGTGGTTCTAACTATTGGTTATATGGGCTATGAGTGGATAAAAATGTCTCATCTTGCTGTCAGAATCAAGTTAAACAGTCATTAATCTGGCTTTGTAGGGTAGCCGCCGTGGTGTAGTGGTTAGCATTGCCACTTCACAGCAAGATGTTCTGCTGTTCGATTCTTGACTGGAGTCCTTCTGTGTGGAGTCTGCATGTCCTCCCTGCAGTCACATGAGTTTCTTCTGGGTGTTTCTGTTTCCTCTCACATTCCAAAGATGTGCAGTAGGTGGATTGGACACTCTAAATTGGCCGTAGGTGAGGGTGTGTGTGAGAGTGAATAGTACAAATGAACTACCGTGGCAAGGCTAGCCATCCGGTGGTGTAAACCTTGGCTCGAGATGATTGTCACTGTTAAAGTGACACCCCGATCCCATGTACAAAATGAGAAAAGGAATTGAAGATGGATGGATGGAATCTGGCTTTGCAGAACTAGTGAATATTTGTGTGATACAAGCTGGAATTGTTTACTGTGGCCATTTTTAAAACACAGTCAGACTTCTGAGGTGTGCACAGTCAAAAAAGTGGTTACAACTGATAAGTGAAGAGGCTGTCTGGGGATGAAAGTGACTGTGTGTTTGGTGTTAGAGTGCTTCTAAATGTAACAAGCTGACCATAATTTATTTCACTTTCCATCACAGTTGAACAGCAGCACTGTACGTCAAATACCTGTATTTGCTAGCCTATGTGTAATGCATATGATAGCAAATGATTATTGGCACAGTAGCACAGCAAGTAGAATTCCTGTCTCACAGTGCTGTTTTTACCATTGAGTTGTTGTTAGTGATTCCTTCTCTGTGAAGTCCTTTTTTCCAGGTATTCTGTTTTTCTCCAGCACCCAAAAGATATGCTGCTGGTTAATTGGCATTCTTCTGGTGTGTAACCATGTAATGTGAGATCAAGTGTGTGTGTGTGTGTGTGTGTGTGTGTGTGTGTGTGTGTGTGTGTGTGTGTGTGTGTGTGTGTGTGTGTGGTTTATGCGTGTGCCTGTGTGTGTTTGTGTGTCTTGTTCATAGGTTTATAGGTTTATAATAGGCTAATGATCACCTTGGTCTTTACAAGCCTAGCCACGCAAACCCACACAGTTTTATCCCACAGTTCCTTGGATGCCTATATGGTGGAGTATGTTATTAACAACGTAGCCAATGATTATGTTGGGGTGTATGTTAGTTAGGGATTAATTAACGTACTGTCAACTTCTGTCCATCAGAAACATGAGCACTAGACTGGGAGTGAATTTGTGATTTCCCATCCAATGATCAAGGTTTCTTTTGAACATGGTCATAGATGAATTCTACTTCTCAAAGATGTAGATCTTAATCCATAGACACATATTGGTCCCTCCAGCAGGTTCTATTTATGTCACAGGCAAAGTTCAGGTCCTTGGATCTATTGTTTCTGGTTCTGTTTGTCTTGTGAATATGTGTGAGATCCATCAGAGCTGGATCTGAAGACACCTTATATGCCAGGCAGAGATTGCCATTTAGTAATCTGTAGGAGACTGAGTTCAGAGATAGGACCTTAAGGCACTCTGTCTGATTGTCCTGGTGAGGAACCTTTGAGGCCATTCCAACTGTTGCAAGTGCCTGGTCCTGTACATGCCAAATGGGGCATTGCACTCAATGATGGGTCTGATAAGGGCTGAGTAAAATGGTACTATAACTTTCTTGGGCCTAGATGCCATGGCCTTGCTTATGAGTTGGGTGGCATAGAATGATTTTCTTATTATCTTGGCTACGTACTGGACAAATACCAGATTACTGTCTATATATGTTCCCAGATCCCTAACTATCTGGTCAAATCTTAGGGGCGTTTTATCAATGAAATAATTAGCTTGGGCAGATGATTTTCCAAGAAGCAAAGTAATGCCTTTCTTTGCATTGAGTTTTAATCCATGGCTTTCACACCAGTCATTTTGACCCTCTAGTAGTATGTTGGTGCTGTGGGGAAATCTGTGACAGATCCTAATTTACAACTTGGTGAGCCAGTGGCCTTTGACATTAGCTTTGGCTTCCAAGAAGTAGATGCCAAACAGAAGTGGACCCAACAAAGAGCCCTGGAGTATTCCTCTGCTGATCAGTCTCTTGGTGGACCATGTCTCACCAGTCCTAACTTTTTGGGTTTTATCTGTGAGCCAGCTGGCATTTCAGTGAGTTATGTAAGTATTTATGCCTAGTTCTCAGAGTTTGTCCACACTACTTCAGTGGGGTATTGTACTGAACACCTTCACCAGGTCAGGGTAGGTGGTATACACCATTTTCCCTCCATCCAAAACATGGGCAATGCAATATGTGGGGGGGGGGGCAATTTTGCAGTAGGAGGTATCATAGAATCCTTTGTCCAGTTCTTCATTTCACTTACAGCTGGCTCTGTTGATTGCAGTTGAAAATTTCAGGTATGTATAATCAATAAAGTGGCTAGAATTAATAGGTACTGAGGCAGGCTTTTGATAAAATGAGTGACGCTAGTTGTTGTTTTGATCAAAAGTAAACTGTCTTTGATCTACTATACTATGAACCTTACCCCATTCTAGTTAGTCCCACCCTTTAGTTTTTCTTCCTGCTGCCCCCACTTGCTTTGAAATCACCAGCCTGCACTGGATCAAACACAGCCTTTGTTAGTGCAGAAGTCTATTACATGTGTCTCTGCCTTGTATGGACATACTTTGCAACCAGAAGGCTCCTTGACTGGCACCTTATCTGATGCTGGTTCTGATCTGTCTGGTGTTCTGATGGCAATTCCCTTCTCTAGTTGTCTATGTGGTAACCATTTGAAATGTCAGGACCCACTAGAGTAAGTCATGAAACACGGAGACTGAATAGTCGAAAGATTGGACTAGTATATACTACGTTTGTGATGCCATTTCTCAGGATATTCCCTTTTCTCTGCAATATGGTGATCTCAGAGTTGGTATATATTGCTCTGGGATGCAGAGGGCTTGCCCCCACTTGCAAAAAGATGTTTTAAGGAGAAGACCAATTTTCGAGATTCACTTGTCTTTGGGTTTTCAGTCATTTCTTTTCAGCTTTTCGGCACTCCGCATTTCAAGTGCTGATATTTTAATAGGGAGCCTGTCTGTGCAATATCATGTTGTGTTGAATTGCACAGACAGCAAAAATCTTGTTGTTTGCCTCTGGAAAATACTGCAGAGTGCTGCTGAAGGACTCTTGGTAGTGGAAGTGGGTCTTCATCAGTCCAAACACACTTGACAATATTTTAGTCTGCAAAAGTTCCATCTCAGCCATGCTCTGTGGGTTGCATATTGGTGTCATCAGCCATGGCTTCTGGGCATACTCACCATTATCAATAAGATGTCCTTGTGGGAAGTCACTCCACACAGATAGTTTGTATAGGTCATACATGAGGCAGATATAAGAATTGTGGGAACTGCTTGGATGGCACAGGATTGCACATGTCTACCAGTTGTGATACAGTGTCTTAGTTCATATGATAATGGTCGGGTCTATATTAGAACACCGAACATTCAAAATGTCGAGTATTCTAATATCGAACCCTATGAATCGAAAATTGAAAACATTGAACATTCAGAACAGGAAATGTTTCCTAGAGAAATAATTTGCTGTCCCAAAACACATACGCACAACACAAGCACACTAACCAAACAGCGATCCACACACATACACCTAAACTCTTACACCTAACCCTACACTAAACTATACATACACCACTAACTATCCACTTACCTTAACCCAAACCCTAACCCTAAGGTCTGTCACTATCACACAGTCAACTCACCTGCGCTGTAACCCTAACTCACCTACTCCACCCTAACCCTCACGTCCACACAATCGCACACTTACCTGACACACACCCTAACCCTAATTCACCTAACCCTCACATCCACACAATCACACACTTACCTGAACCTGACCCATAACTTTCCACCACAGCGCTGAAAATACCAAAGCAACAGAAATGGACAATCAAATTCTTTCCCTAGGAAAAAATTTGTTTTTTCTGTTTCTTTGATATTTTCAACGTTAGCTGAAAATGGGTCGATATTAGAACACTTGAAATTGGGAACGTTCGGTTTTCTAATATAGACCCTAATGGTCAATATGTCACTATCATGGAGATGACGGAATGTTACATGAAGTCAGACCTTCTGTGATACCAAGTATGATAATGCATCCCATCAAGGATACTGGGTACAAGAGTAGCCCTTAACTTGCACTACTTAGCTGTAATGGCTGCTATACCTAGAATTTTAGTGCAATTTGTCTCTCACTGTTTACTGCAAAATCAAGGTGCACAAACTAGCAGTTTTCCAAGACTGAGTCCAATTTTTATACATTTCTGAATCCCTTTGCCATATTATTTACCTTCATTTTCATTCAGAGTGGGGCTCATTACTCAAATACCCTGTACATTACAAACTTCCTGACAGTGATGGAGTGGAAACCCTTACAAGTGATCCACTGCTGTCCATGTGGAACAGGCAGCAACTTAATAGTGATGTGGGTGCAATCAGTGGTCATTAGAACCTAAGTGAAATGAGCTATTGTGTAGAATGTCTGCATACTGTTATTTCTATCCACTGTGGTCCCTGAAAACCACATATGCTCCTCCACATACTGTAGCATCACATCATGGCAGTAAAATAGTATTCTTGAGGCAGATGCCTGAGATATACCTACTGCATCCCCAAAGGAGACTAAAGGGTCTTTTAGTAGGAACTGTCAATGCTACACATACTTTATTGTCTACAGGGATCAGTGTTTCATGCATCCCTCATGAGTGCACTGGAGGATGGCACATATCTACTAGCTGCTAAATGGCATCTCTGTCTGCATGACAGCAGCTAACTATGCCACTCTCATGGAGGAGATGGCTTGTCATGTGAGGTCAGATCTTTCTTTGACACAAAGGGTGGTGGTGCACACTGTTATAGATATTGGATGTGACAGCAGCATCTAACTCATGCTGCTGGACTATAACAAAGACTATACCATTCCCCATAATCTGTTAAAAGTGGTGAGATGACTGTGGTGTCATTAGGTGTTCTTTAAAATTTCCATTTGTTCTGTCTGTATCCCATTGAACTCCATTTTCTGATGCATCAATAGTCTGAGGAGCATCTCTAAAACGTTTTATATGAGAAAAGAGTAACTGGTTGACTATCACTTGATAGAACTGCAGTTTACTGAAACTCAAATGGTCGAAACATTTTGACTGAAAACCCACTTTACTGAAAACTCACTTGACAGAAACCTCATTTCAGTTAATCACAAATCATAGAAAACATTCTACATAACAAAATACAGGATAAAACAATATCTTTTTAGGGAACAACCCTAGTGGAGGTTTCATCTCCACCCCCCCCTTAATTATATATACTAACTCCACAGTAACACATCCATGAAGAAAAGAAAAAAACACCATATACAGTGAATCAGTATTGGCACACAAACACTAACATCTATAAATTTGGAGGTGCGACATGACAGGGACACTATCAATCCACATATAATCTTCTAGACTCAATTCCCTACCAAATCATACCTTCAGAAATGACATAATCACATATAACCTACACTTCTACAGTTTTCTGTCATTTATAATCCAGTGAAATGAAGTTTCAGTAAAATTGCTTTTCAGTCATATTGTTTCAACCATTTGAGTTTTAGTCAACTGCAATTCTGTTAAATGATAGTAAATTGATTAGTTAACTTATCTGTGTTGTGATTTATTTACTAGGTTTGGTAACATCCTACCTCTTCTTTTGTGAATTACTGAACAGAAATATTAATTTAGTATCCCTCAACCCACGTTACTAAGTATCACACTCTATTTTGTTTTCCTTTTTGTTCAATTACATCTTAACATATCTTGTGTCATCGCTCATTTGGCTAATTCTTTCATCTTTTGGATCATTGATTTTTCAACTACCTTTCTTGTATCATACAGTTGTGCTGGTAATGCATTCCTGTTTATTTAATTGCACTTTTTGAATACCACATCTTTCCATATTTATTGTTTCTGTCACTTATTAGAGCACCAGCATTTTCTTTCTATCTTATGTATGCATCAGTTTTGTATAGATACACATTCACTCTATAATGTCAGTTTTGATGCCTTCATTTCACACAATACTCTTACTGTTGACTTGATGTTATATCCAAGCTTATCCAAAATCGCACGATTTGAAAAGCTGATTTTTTTTCTAATAGTTACTTACTATGAAAGTAAAACAACCAATGCATTATGTAAAATAGCTACAGTTGGTTTTGATATTGGCTACCTGATGAAGATCACTAATAGATTACTGAAACTGATGACATTCTTAGCACAGTTGCTGGAGCATGGTACATTGATTCATGCCAGTCAGTGCCAAACCAAGAGCTAATCTACACCTTGAGCAGTATGAGACACAACTCTGCTTATTGGAGGTTAGAGAATATGACAGTATGAGGTATAACTCTGCTCATTGGAGGTTGTAGAGTATGATTTGTGATATTTCTATGAATAGTGATTAATACTCCTTTAAATTAAAGTTGCTCAAAACATGCTTAAAAACTCATACGATGAACTACAAAATTAAATGGCACCTCACCTAAGTGTCATGTTTAATCATACCCTCACCTCAGGCTTCGTGCCCACTGAGTGGTGCACAGCTACAGTTATTCCACTGCACAAGGGAGAAGCCACCTTGGATCCTGGGAACTACCGCCCCATCAGTCTGATGAGCCTGATCTGCAAGGCCATGGAACGTATTATCATGGAACTTATAAACAAAGACATTGGCAACCTTAAAACACTGGACCCTACCCAGTTTGGGTTCGTGAAGGGCCAATCTTGTCTCCTGAACCTGATTGACTTCTTCAAATCAGTCTCCAGAGCCGTGGACGAGGGTAAGGCAGTCCACACAGCCTATCTGGCCCTCACCAAGGCCTTTTACACCATCTCCCACTCTGGAATCATAGATAAACTTACTAAGCTGGGTATTAATCCCTATGTCACTCGATGGGTTGCCAACTGACTTACTGACAGAACCCACACTGTAAAAGTAGCTGACTCCAAGTCCAGCTCCAGACAAGTGACAAGTGGAGTACCTCAGGGTTCAGTCCTGGGACCTCTCTTGTTTGGCATCTACTTCTTTGAAGTACAGGCCAACACTAAGGGACTCTGGCTAACAAAGTTCACAGATGACTGCAAACTGGGAGACATTATTGAATCCTCAAATGAAGTGGATACTCTACAAAAGGGCCTTACAGAAACATATGCTTGGTGCCAGAGCCATGGCCTTAAGAAGCTCAATGCCAAGAAATGTATAGTTATCCCCTTTGGGAAAAAACATGTACCCATGAATTACCACATAGGTGGCAGTACACTAAACACCGAAGTGTGATAAGAGACTTAGGGACACAGGTGGACAATGGTTTCACTTCAATAACCACATCACCGCAACAGTCAGGAAATCCTTCTATGTGGCACACCTCATCACTAAGGGCTTTTCATCCAGAAAAAAGGAGGTCATTGTTCCACTGTACTCATCCCTCATTAGACCTATTATAGAATACAATGCCTATTTGGTATATACCTCTCAAGAAATCTGCAACAACTGGAAAGGCTGCAGAAATACCTCACTAAACGAATCACAGGCCTAAAGTAGATGCCCTATGTTGACTCAGATCTCATTTGCTACCATTCAGCTTCAGATGAGGATCCTGTCGCTCTCTTATTTCCCTGTATTTTTTGTCAAAAAAAAAATGTTTTTATCTCTGTCCTTAGAAACTTTAGACAGCTGTCTATCTTTGAAAACAGTGGCTGCCAATCCAACTGGATTTAAAAAGTGTGCTACCTGTGACCATAATCTTCCCAACTCGGATGCCCACAGAGAATGCATTTATTGTTTAGGGCCTGTACAATTAGATGTGGATTGTTCAATCAGCTCTGGATTTAAATTAATGTTATGAGGTCTCTTTCCTTTTTCCTGTTCTACTGTAGTAGCTGGGGCTCAAACTCCTACCAAAAACCTGACAAGGGGAAGCCAGATTCAGTGACCAAGGAAAAGGATTTACATAAGAGGTCCCCAGACCACTCTTCCTTGGAGCTTCTTTCTAAAAATGCATAAAAAAGTTGGATTTAACTACCTCGGATCTGACTACTTTGAAATCTAGGTCCCCACAGATCAGAACTCCTCCACTCCTGCCCGATCTGGTTACTTCAAGTCTTCCTTCACTTTTCATGGAGGGATCTGCCCATAAGAATTCCAGGCCTCCATCCTCCATTTATCATCAGTTAGATCTTTCAGAAGCTTATCAGAAGATGATGTGGACAGGATGATGAGAAAATTTCTCAGAGCACAGATCCAGATGGGGGTACTTCTGGCTACGATTACCACTGGATCTACTTATCATCCTCTGTCCAGTTCCCCATTGTTATCTCCTTCTCTGATCTGACCCACCATTTGAGAGCCCTCAGATCTGAGAACTCTGGGGTTCTTCATCAGATCTGAAGACAGTCTGTTCTTTGATTCTGGTGACTTCCCTGAATCGCCCGATGCTGAGCCTTTCAGACACAGAAGACTCTTGGAGATGAAGTGTCAGCACCAGATCCAAGGTGTTGGGTTCAACTCTGAAGCTCTTCACAAGGATTCACCACTGGACAGCATGGGGTCTGACTCCCTCTTCATGTGGAGTGCTGGTGGCATTGCAAAAGTCAATGGTTTAGGAACTATTGTCTCCTTTGCCTTTGACTTCTGTTTCCCCTTGGCATTCTGCCTTTAAGATTGTGGGGGGGCCTTCTCTTTGTCTAGCCTCATCCATGCATTCCACTTGGACAGCCAGCCTGGTCTAGTCTCCAGTCAGTCCCTCAGGACATCTTTATCCCTTCTGATACTTCCCCAGAACACGCCACTGAGGAAGTCTCTCGGAAAATAATGTGTAAGAGGAGACACCTAGATTCCCAGCAGAAATCTCTCATGGGAGATACTGATTTTGATGAAGGGGAGAGGTCCCCCAGATCTCTACCTGAAGACATCCCATTTGGAGACATCCTATAGCTCCTGAAGAAAAAGATTGTTGGTCCTCCAATACTCCATCCCGGTTGGAATCAGTGTTTCTGAAGGCTTTTGTGTCTGGCCCGTCTACTTCTTGGGTGACTCCCCTGACTGATGAACTCATTGATCTTGTTTCTTGCCAGACATGGAGGGAGCCAGATAATGTAGAGCTGATCCAAAAGAGATCTTTCAAAATTATAACCTCACCTAAGGATCGGACACACTGGAACAAGGCAGTTTCGGTTGATTTCATGGTTGTGGCAAAAAAGAGCTTGTGAACCTGAGTCCTTCTGTCCATCCTCCTAACAGAGTGTCAAGGGTTTTGGACAGATTTGCATATATGCTTCAGTGACCAGCAATATTTCCTCTCAAGTCGGTGAATTATCTGAGCCATTTTACAAGTTTGCAAAGAGATTTGAAGAAAGAGCTTTCCAAATCTCTTTCTGTGCCCATCCCTGCCAAGGATCTAAATAGAATCTCCTCACAACTGGCCAGTCTATTTCTAATAAGTCCATGAGGTTGGTCTCCCATGCAGTGGAAGATACTTCAAGGATGGCAGGTTCAGGCATAGCCATTAGGAGACATACCAGCATGCAACTATGTGATTTTGTGGAACCCTTTAAGGCTTTGCTATCAGTGTGCCTTTTGATGGATCTTCCTTATTTCGCCCCAAGGCAAAAGACATGCTCTCCAGATGTAAGCAAGAGGGAAATACTCTGTCTGCCCTGGGCATACATTTTTCAACCCCTCAATGACCTTCCTCAAGGAATCAATGAGGAGGTAGAAAAATGTGGTTTTGTAAATCTCTGGAGCCTTTTCAAGACTCACATGGAGATAGTTCCCTCAGAGGCAGAGTGGGAACTCAAATGGAAGATGCCATCCTCATGGTAGAGGTGGTCTGCAGAACCAGGGCTTTGGAGATTCATTCTGGAGGCAGTGGGGGACATTTGTCTCTGCACCAGAGAGCCACTATCTATAACAAAAGGTTCCTGGGTGCAGAGAAGCATATTCAGAGGTTATACTATACCAGTTTCCCAAAACCCACCAACCAATGTGAAAAGAATCTGTGCTGTTCCACCCAATCAGATGGAAGCAGCAGTTGTAGAAATAAAAAAGCTGCTAGAAAAAAAAGTCATCCAGGAGGTCCCCGCAGATCAGAGAGGAGTTGGAACCTACTTTGGTGCCAAAAAAGACAGGGGACTTGAGACAGATTCTGGATCTCAGCAAACTAAATCAGTTTGTACAAAATTCAAGGTTTTGGATGCCCATGGTTCAGTCCATTTTGACACTACTGCAACAGGACAATTGGATGTGCTTAGTAGATCTTCAAGATGCATACTATCACATCAAAATGAACAGGTGCTCCAGAAGATATTTGAACATCTGGCTAGGATCCAGTCATTACCAGTTCAGGATACTGTCCTTTGGTCTCACCACAGCCCACAGTGTATTCACCAAATATATGGCAGTAGTAGCAGCTCACTTGAGACTCCTGGGATTCTGAGTATTTCCATACCTAGATGACTGGCTCCTAACCGCCTCAACCAGTCATTGACTCCTGCAGGCAAGGGATTACTTGCTCCAGTTATGTATTCATCTAGACATAATGGTCAATAACAACAAATCACAACTCACACCTACGACAAGTCTGGAGTGCATAGGTGCTTATCTAGACACAGTCAGTGAAATAGCCTCTCTTCCCTGTACTCGAAATTCAGACATGAAGACCCTAGGTCAGTAAAGTAATACAAAATTCTTCTCTTCCAGCATGATTAATTTTACAAGCCTTGGGATCCATGGCAGTGACTATCACACTAGTTCCTTTGGCCAGGTTTCACATCCGAATACTTAAATGGATGTTGTCAACTCAATGGTCCATTCTTTAACATCCTTTAACTGCTCCAGTCAACATCACACAGGCATGCAAAAGAAACCTTCTTTGCTGGATTCATTTGAATGAACTCTCAGAAGGTCATCCATTTGTTCTTCCCTTGGACACGGCCACAATGACCACAGATACCTCCCAACTGGGGTGGGGGGGCACTGCATGGGAAGAACAGTCCAAGGTATGTGTGATAGATAATTTTTTTTGTATATAACAAACATATGTTCTTATGCACTGTATGGATTCTCTTTTTGTTCTGTGACCAGTCCTTTACAAGGAAACACTACATGAGCAAAATTTCTGGCTGGTTGATGAATGATACTAATTGTTGCTGCATGGAGACATGCCTACTTTCTTGGTTCTGAGTCTGTATTTTTGGCGTGGCAGTGAACCACTAGGACTGAACCATTGGTCACAAGTTCAAAATGGATTTGGTTAACACTTCTGCTCTTCCTTCCATTTTTTCTGATGTATCACAATTAAATGGTGCTAATGACAGTACTGAGAATAATGTAGGAAAATTAACTCAGCTTATTCTTCTTCTGTCTCAACTAGTGTCAGATTTATCAAACAGACTAGACAATGTTTGTAGCCTGCAACGAACAAGTGGTATGTTCCAAACACAACTAGACACACCAGAAAGCAATTTGTTTATCTGTTGAAAGACGACTAAATGAAAAAGGCTATATATAAAACTCCGATAAAGATTTAGAGTTAGAGATAGAGCATGACCGTGAATTATTTAAGGACTTGAACTATTGGCTCAAACAAGAGTTCCATATTTTCAGCCCTACAAATTAATCCAACTGGAGGAAATCACACATTGGCTGAACAGATTACAATCTTCAAACAGAAACTTCTTAAGTTTCGAATCTACAACCTGGCAATACTTATTTATATAAGTGTATTAAGATGAGAAGGATACCAAAAGGGCTGAGAGTTTTTAAGTTTCCAAATGGTATTGAAATGGGAACAGATGATTATTGTGAACTTACAGTCATGTTTGTCAACACAGCTGCAAACTGATTAACTTTATAATTAGAAGAAATACTGTATGTATTACAGATTTATTTGATGAGATAAACAAGCTAAACCAGAGTATTATTAAGGATTTACTGTTCAATATGTATAAATTTGTCTATAATTCCATTTTTAAATAAGTTGAAGACAATTGTAAAATTGTTATGTATAGGAAAAAGAAAAAACTATTAAGGGATTATAATGATATTCTAACAATTCAGCATACCCACTACCTAAGTCATTTACACAAGTAAACATAAAAAATACTCATTACATATCAGACACAAAGAATACTGTTATTCCCAATTTTTCACACACAGTGCAACCGCAACTCCTATATACTGACATGGGTCTAGATGATTTTCTTCCTCTACCAAGAAGACTGAAAAGAAGAGATTCAACACCCACTACAGCTCCCCCAGTACATAACTCTTCACCCCATTCCCACCATTTTTATGGGGATCACCGCCACTATTAGAGAATCTGGGGAAAGAGAAATACACAGAGGTAATACAAATGAGAGAAAATCCCCTGAAGAATGAATAAAAACACAAGTATCAAAATCTAAAATATCAAGTTCTTATAATGGGATTGTTTTAAATTTTAATGATTTCAATATTTTTAATTACAACGCACTTGTTATTTCAGAGGGACGTTTCTCCTTATTTAGAAAGGGATTTGAGTCTGTACCTTGTAAACACATTGTTATAAGGGAAACCTTACTTGAACTAAAATTACATACTAGATAATTGCATTTCTTGTGAATTTTAAAGAAGAACAAGAAGTTTTCAATAAAACACATCAACAACGGAAAAAGAAGAGCATTTTTAACCCCCTCTAAACCACCTGGTGGCACGTTTTGAAAAATGTTGTGAAAGGGGCATATGCAATTTATTTCAAATCCCCTTCCCAGGCCAATATAATTTAAACAAGAAAGAAAACATATTTTACAAGCCCTCACATCTGACATTAATGTAAGAGTGAAGAAACCAGATAAGGGAGGCGGGATTGTATTAATAGGCAAAATGGACTATTCTAGTAGGATTTGTGATTTATTACATGAACCAGATAAATATGAAATTATCTCTAAAAATGAAATAAGCATAGTATATAGAAAACATGATTTATTTTTAGAAGGCTGTCCCTCACAAGAAGTGATTACCCTAGTTGAATATGAGTTCTTAAATATGAAAAACCCTTTAATACCATCAGGTGTTGGCATTCCCAAGACTCATAAAAACATTATGGACCTACCTTTTAGATTAATAGTAGCTACACAGGGTTCTAAAACATACCCTTTAGCTATTTTCATAGACCAAATAGTCAAAGTAGTTCTCTCATCTACATATTACATTCCTAAGAATTCTTGGGATTTCCTTTATAAGATTAAGTCAGACCTTCATAGTGACAACCTTACATTTTTAACTGCACGTGTTATGGATCTTTTCAGTTGTATACCACATACTGGGGAACTGGATTTTTTTCATTCAGCTCTGTTAAAACTTACCAGATTGGACAATAAATTGACCAGACTCCTTCTAAATTTAATGGAATTAATCTTAGACAATAACTTCATTTTTTTTGAAGGAGAAGATTTTAAATTATTGAAAGGAGTAGCTATGGGTGCAGCATGCCCCCAGTCTATACAAATTTAATAATGTACAGTTGGAAAAATGAGTATATTTTAAATTCTATATTTTCTGAAAACTGGAACTTTTATTCTAAATATTTGGATGATATGTTTATTTTTTGGACAGGAACCCCTGAAAATATTAAAGATTTTATTATATATTTAGATGCTACAACATATTACCTTAAATTTACACACCAAATTGGGTTCAATAGTGCTAGCTACTTAGATGTGACTAAAAAACATGAGTCGTTTCAAAATGACTAGTTACGGGAAGCCAACTTTTTCAAACTCTTATTTACACTTTTACTGTAACCACCCATTTCACATTAAAAAAACTTATTTAAGGGGCAATTAGAGCAGCAAGGATGTTTGCTAGCTTTGAATTATTTAATGTACAGCTTAAAATTATTTACAATGTGTTCTTGGGTCAAGGATATCCTGTCAGACAATTGGACACAATTGTAAAAGAGGTTCTAAATGGATGGGGTACAAAATGCCACCCACTTATTAATACTGCATTGCCATTGCTAACCATTATCATCACTAATGACAAGACTCACACAGAAAATTCAACTAAAAAAATTTCACGTGCATTACTACTGGAATTTAAAAACCAGAGTGGCTCCATCATAAAGATAGTGAAGAACAATTGGAGTATATTTAAAACAGGTGGAGTAATTTTTAGTAATGTGGGGAAACAACCAATTTTTATTCATAAAACAAGGTCAAACATAAAAAAACTTTTTGAACACAATAAATTTTCAAATCAGAAACTTCATATAGGGACAAAGAAATGTGGTTCCTGTAGATAACGTAAGTTACATACTAGAAGAGACCAGTGTCACCTTAGAATGCTACGCTAGTATTAGGATTTATTTTGAGAAAGGGAACCTGTTTAGTAAGGGGGCGATTTACCTAGAGAAGTGCACAAATTGTCCTGTTTTTTATGTAGGCAAAACTAAGTGTGGACTATGCAAGAGAATATGCAAACATAACTATGATATAAAAACAAAAACGTGAATCAACGCTTTGTTTAAATACTCCTGGATATGCATTGATTTCAACAAATTTGTATTTGGTAATTTAGAAATACCTGTAGATGCTGGGCATTTTTCCAGGATTAAATGAGTATATTTCAATCACACCTGCACTAAGATGCAAGAATGCAAAATTATGAGACTACTTGTAATACCGTTGTGAATTCATTATGTTTTCCTGCATTTTTTTTAAAACTTTTAAACAAAGTTTTTTTTTGACTATGTAACCAATATTTGGTTTCATATGATTTTGATAGGTGCTGAATTTTAGGAATGATCTACTGCATATACTGATGTTACTGCTTTTTTATTTTGAAATTATTTTCTAGCCATTTCATTTAAACATTTTTAAATATTTTTCAAGATGTTCAACATTAAATGCTAGCTTATTTTCATATATATTTTTACATATTCACATAGTGTTTGCTGGGGAAGTTTTTTATGATATTTAGGATCCTTTAAAATTTTTAGATGACTATAATTTTCCACTATAACTCTAACTGTTCAAACTATATAGGTAGTTTTCTTGAATTAACATCAAGATTTTTCACATTTTAAGTATGCTACTTTGTCACACAGTCTGAATACTATTTTACATATTCAACAATCTAAAAAATGGTGATTGCTCGAAATGGCAACAGGTAATTTATTTCAAATTGCTTATAAATAGGCTAGTTTCGATCATTTTTAATAGGTTCTGAAGAAGTCCCTTTACATTATAGGATTAACCTTTTACTGTTTTCAAGCTTTACCAGATCAGCTTGTATTATATTTTATTGCTCTGAAGCTTTACTCTATCAGTTTGTGTGATAGATCTTTTTTTTTGTATATAATAAATGGATGCTCATTTGGTTCTGTGACAAGTCCTTTACAAGGGAACTCTGTGTGAGCAAGACTTCTGGTTGGTTTACAAGGTAAGTAGTTTCCTGAGGAGGCCAAGATGCATATCAGTGTTCTGGAGATGAGAACAATTCTCCTAGGATTGCAGGCCTTTGAAGATGGTCTCCCATCTAGGACAGTTGTCATTCAGACAGAGAATATGTCAGTGGTTTGGTACATCAACAAACAGGGAGGAACCAGATCTTATCAACTTTGCTGACAAGCATTGAGAGTGTAGCAAAGGGCAATCTCTTCTGGTCACTTTCTGATAACAACACACATTCTGGGGAAATCCAACATGATTGTGGGCAAACTAAGCAGGTCTATTTTGATGCCTCATGACTGATCTCTCAATGTCAAAGTGGCAGAGATGATTTTCCATCGATGGGGCTAACCATGCTGCAATTTGTTTGCATCTCCCCTCAACAAGTGCAGCAGGTTCTTTGACTTGATCCCTCCAATGGGGGAGTAGTTGAGAGATGCTGTAGTCCAAGACTGTCATTCCAGTCTCCCTTATGCTTACCCAAAATTACCTCTCATTCCCAAGTTTCTGCAGAAAGCATTCTGGTTGAAGGGTACAGTTATCCTCATTGCACCCTTCTGGCCTTGTCAGATCTGGTTCCCCTTCCTCTGCCCTCACCTTTTGCATCTGCCTTGGATACTGGATCTCACTCCAGACCTCCTGTCTCACCTGACAGGGATGATTCATCCAGACATAACATGCTTCAAACTGACTGCATGGTTTTTCCAATTCCATTGATTGGTGGACAGCCCAGGCTGTCCTTCCCAGTCTGTCATATCTTGTTATGTTCTGCTAGAATGATATACAAAAGTAAATGGAACAGATTTGTTTTCTGGGTCCTTATCAAGGACCTGGGTCCTTTTTTCAGCACCTGTGCCATCTATCCTTGATTTTTTACTATTAAAGTTCAATTGGCTGCACTTTCTAATTTCCACCTGGGCAAAAATAACTATACCTTAGCTTCTTTGAAACTATGCAAAGCCTTTCTCAAATGAGCCTTTTTACTTAGACCTCTGTTAAAGGATCCTGCTCCTCTTTGGGATTTAACTATTATGGTTCAGGTCTTAACCCAGACTTTCTTTGAACCATCAGTCAGCTTTTCAAACAAAGGAAAGTATATGCTCCATCTTTTGGATATGCATAGACGACTTCACTTTTATCTTCATAAAACCAAATACTTCAAGAAAACTGACCAGTGGTTTGTTTCCTTCTCTCCTAACAAATTGGGCAAACCAGTTTCCAAAGTTACAGTGACCAAATGGTTAACTGAATGTGTCTTCTTTTTCTATGGTAAAAATGTTTATCCTTGTCTAATCTTCCAAGAACTCATTCCATGAGGTATATGATGGTCTCTTCAGACTTTTGGTCAAGGGCTTCCCTAGATGGCATTTGTGCATCTGCGATTTGGACTAATTCTCACACTTTTATTGCCCATTGCAAATTAGATTTGATTTCCAAGAAAAGAATGGCCTTTGGTTCTGAAGTACTCCAGAATATCCTTCCATAAGGGCCACCCAGGGTTCCAATAGCTGGAGACTCTATCCCATCAGTAGATGAATGAATGAAAAGGACATCATCAGATAAAAAGTTCTGGAAAGATCTAAGAGTTATATAGGAACCTCTGTTTCTTGTTTGAGTTCCAGTTTCATTCAACTTTTCTGCCTTTGTTAATTTATGTAATAAGGTGCCACTTTATATCTAGGGGCAGTGCACTCAGTCTGAAGTATGTTAGGTTGGTTGGGTATTATGGGCAAAGGGAGGAACTCAAGAGTGTTGATCCAGTGATCTGGAACTAGCGGCAGAATCAAATCCGAGTCCCAGATCCAAAACTAGCAGTTGAGGAAGAATAAAATTGGACAACACAGATGAAATGTTATAGCGAGTACCTAACTTTTTTTCCTGCAGAATGCAACCCATTCCACCTCCTCTAACAGGGAAGACATTTTGTACTCGCACTTTCCCAGAACTATTCTAAAATCACCACATCTTGAGTAAGACAGTAATTCTCTGGATGTAGAAATTTCAGCTAAATGTGGCTACATCAAATAGCTACAAAAAATGTCCATCATGTCAAAGAAAGTAGACAGGTAAATGTCATATGGGAGTATTTCACAAACCAGTGCATCCATATTAGAATTTTATTTTCTAGCTAAAGTCATCTTATGAAATCCATCACCATCTTTTAACATAAAAATAGGTCAAATGTCATTCTGATAAAAAGTAACACTGTTACTGCAACTCATGATGAAGTGGTAAAGCAAATAGTACAGACTTTAGACATTTATTTTGCAGGGTAATATGGCTGGTAATTAGTTCATATCTGAGGAAGTTAATGATTGTCATTGCTTTAGACATCTGCTATGTCATCTTCCTCATAGTCTGTATTGAAAAGTGCTCCCTTCCTTGCATGTCTGCAAGTTTCTATATCAAAAAAGTAACAGGCTGAATATAATGTACTGCATATTTCCAAACACATGCTTTATTCCCAAAGATTAAATGATACTTCCTTGGTAAACTTCTTCTTATTTAGAACATAGCAAAGTATAACGTGAGGTGAATTTCTCTGTAAGTAAAAGACATTGAGGACTAAACAAAGACTGCCTCATGCAGAGTGTCCTTCTAAATGGAAGCAGTTTGTGTTAGTTCCTCTTTCCACCTCATATTGTGCAATGGTCATATGTTATTCATGGTCAGAACTATTGACACCTATGGAAGAACCTGATTGACTTCTTTGAGGCAGTCACCAAAGCTGTAGACGAGGGTAAGGTGGTTCACACAGCCTATCTTGACCTTGCCAAGGCTTTCAACACCATCCCCCATTCTGTAATTATAGCTAAACTAGGTATAAATCCCGACATCACAAGATGGGTTGCCAGTTGGCTCACTGACAGAACCCACACTGTAAAAGTTGCAGACTCCAAATTTGACTTCAAACCAGTGACAAGTGGAGTACCACAGGGTTCAGTCCTGGGACCTCTCCTGTTTGGTATCTACTTCTCTGAAGTACAGGCTAACACAGAAGGTGTTTGGGTAATGAAGTTCCCAGATGACTGCAAACTAGGAGCCATAGTTGAGTTCCCAAATGATGTGGACATCCTACAGAAGGGCCTCACTGAGACAGATGCCTGGTGTTAGAGCCATGGCCTCAAGTTCAATGCCAAAAAGTGCATTGTCATCCCCTTTAGTAAAAACTCTGTACCCATGAACTACCACATAGGTGACAGTCTACTTAACGCCAAATGTGTGATAAGAGACCTGGTGACCCAGGTGGACAGTAGTCTCTCTTTTGATAATCACATTGCCACAGTAGTCAGGAAATCCTTCTACGTGGCACACCTCATCACAAAAGGGTCCTCATCTACGAAAAGAGAGGTCATTGTTCCCTTCTACTCAACACGCATTAGACCCATTATAGAGTACAACACCCCTTTTGGAATGTACCTCACAAGACATCTGCAGCAGCTGGAAAGGCCACAGAAGTACCTCACAAAGAGGATTACTAGCCTCAAACAGATGCCCTACACTGACCGTCTCAAAAACCTCCAACTTTACTTTGTAGCATATCGCCTACTCCGAGGTGACCTTTGCCTAACATATAAAGCTATGTCAAACCCAAAGCTGTTGGACATGCTACACCTAAAGAAATCCCAGTCCCTCTGAGCTACATGCTCTAGGGACCAAAACCTTGCCACCACAATAAACAGGACATGCTGGAGGGATAGATTCCTGTCCCAGAAACTTCCCATAGTCTGGAACAAGCTACCCATCTATGTCAAGCAAAGCTCCTCATTAGCACTCTTCAAGAAAAATCTTGATAAGTGGATGGGAAATAGGAAATACACACTGGGGATCACTTCGGTGGCTCTGCTCAACAGGGGCACAGGAAAATAACTTTCTTGGGTGGCGTAAGCCAGGGAACTTTGTTGGCTAGGCTTACTTAGGCCTTGTAGCCTAAGCCCTACCTATGAACCTATGAACAATTATCATCTTCAATTATTGTTTTTTTTTATAACAATGTCTATTAGAGTTTGGATTCTTGGCATGAATGCATTATTAAGGGCCTATAGGTCAATGTGTATGTTTGAGTCATTGTAGTAAAAAACACTAGTGCCTAATTTACATATTTCCCATGATTCCTTTAAGTAGAAAAGTTTCTTTATATTTTTGCACACACATTTCTGTGGTTTGCTAAGATCTTCTTGGCTGATCATCTGTGACTCTGCTCAAAAACCTTTGTAATATATTAACTGGCAGAACAATCAGAACCACAGCTAATTCTTAACAACATCCAAGAAAAACACATGCAGAAGAAAGGCATACTGGAAGCTAACACAAAAAATTAGAATAGCTAGTAGAACTGGATAAGATAAATTCATTGATTGCAATAAATAAAGGGGTCATACTACAAATGCTTGATCAATAGATGACACTTATTAAAGTTTATTATTTTAAATATTAAAAAAGTCACATGATACTTCATAACAATCATCGGAAATAATGAATGGCACATTTAACCCTATCTGCTAGTCAAAACATCTATTATACAATATTACAATGTATATAAATAGATCCAAATAAACAAGTGTCACATAAAAGCAGAGTATAAAAAAGTCCGTCAGATAATATATGTATTAATACTTACAAGTGAATACTGTCGATTGTCTCATTCATTCTGCTGATTGGGTTATTTGCATCAGCATGAAGCATTTTTTTCAGCTACATAAAATGTCTGTACTTTGGAAAATGGTTACCATTTGACAAAGCATTTTGAGTGTGAAAGCTTCTGTTCACTAAAAACAATAAATTTTATTTTATTCAGATGCAATAATTGTTTTGTTTATTTTCCATTATTAATTGGTTGCCTTAACATTCCTAAGAAACTTATACTTTTGGAAAATGTCACTGAGCATCAGGAAAGGCTATAGCACCTACTAGTGGTACAACAATTCCTCTACATTATCTTTGTTGTAATAATCATCTTCCTCATCATTATAGCTATTGATAAAGTTTCATGTTTTCTTGTTTCTATAATCTGTCACATGTTTAAGGTAACATGTTTGGAAAATATCGCAGCTCATTGTGCTAAACAGGATTTTCTCAAAATCCTTTGTAGAAGGATGTTCTCTTGCCAGTAATAAATGTCAGAGGTCTTAAAATGTGCCTAAGAGTATGTGCTCACAATGGCACTCAGTAGCAATTTGTCCTCATCACAGCCACTTTAAACATTTTTTTTCTTGACAATACTTGTAGACTTACAGAGAAATACACAGCATCCCACAAAATCCAGCTGAGGATTTAAATTGTGTTTACCATCCTAAAAAGACATCATCTCCAAAAACTAACCTAAACTCTAATAATCTAATAAGTGCTACAAACCCTAATCAGCTTAGCTCTTTTTCTTCCCCAACCAGTGAAACAACTAAAAGAAAAAACATTAATTCTTATTTTCTCCATACAGTATGTATCCACCTCCCTAGTATTTAAACTTCTAACCAAACTTAGACTATGCTCTCTTTCCACTGATAATCTTCCATGTGAATATCTAAAACTTGCAGCTGATGCAATAGTCTATCCTGTTCTTATCTCTGAATCATACATCCCCCAACTCCGGAAAACAAACATTATTACACCTTTACACAAAGGTGGTACTACTAATGATCTCTCAAACTGTCGACCTATCTCTATACCGTCACCTCTGCCAAAAATATTAGAAAAGTGTGTACATGCTCAGCTCCTCAAGCACCTCTGGGACAATGATCTCCTTGCACCCACCCAACACGGATTCCATCTGACGCACGTATTACTACTACAGTCCAACTCTCTTTCACTGATACTGTTAATAAAGCTCTTGGTGCTGGTCTATTGACTATAGTAATCTTGTTAGACAAATTCAAGGCTTTCAGCATAGTATTACTGCCCAAGTTGCTGTTACAATTAGAAAAAGTAGGATGCTCCCTAATTTCCCTAACATGGTTTCATAGCTACCTAAATAACAGAAAACAGTCTGTCATATGGCAAACTAAACAAATCCGATTATTTGGCCAATAACACTGGAGTATCTCAAGGATCAATTTTGGGGCTTCTCCTTTTCAACATTTTCATTAACAATCTTCACAAAGCACCCCAACAAAGTGCACTCATCTAATATGTCAATGATTTTACTGTTATAGGTTCATAGGCTCATAGGTGTGTACTAGGCTAATGGCCCTGGGGCCTCTACAAGCCTAGCCATAGGATTGCCCTGGCATAGTGCCACCCAACCTTAGTTTCCAGTGCCTCTGTCGAGTAGAGCCACAGGTGTTATCCCCAGAGTGAATTTTCTGTTTCCCATCCACTCATCAAGATTTTTCTTGAAGAGGGTCAGCGAGGTGCTCTGCTTTACATGTATGGGAAGTCTGTTCCATAGCATGGGCAGTCTCTGGGTTATGAACCTGTCCCTCCAGCATGCTCTGTTAACTGTGGTAATGAGGTTGAGGTCTCTGGAGCGTGTGGTACGGAGGGATTGGGATTTACTTAGATGTAACATTTCTACATTATACATATCTACAGAGCATTATCTCCTCTTCTAGCAATTTCTCTGATGTCCTTAGGATTACACAAAATGACTGACCTCCATAGAAACATGGCTAAATGACACACAACTATTCCTGAACCCCAAAATATCTGAGCTCCTACTTTTTTCAACAAAACCACCAACTTCAGACTTTAAAATTTGTTCATTAAACAACACAGAAATCGAGCTAGTGAAAACAGCTAAATTATTAGGCATTACTATAGATAACCTCACCTCAAGCAACATATTCTCAATACAATAAAAAAATACTTCAAGTTTGGCAAACTTTACAGACATAACCTTTATTTAGATAAACCAACCAAACTAAAACTTGCAAACACTCTACTTACCCCCTCCCTCCTCTATGGAAGTTCCATTTTCACCAGCCTTCACACATCTATCAGTAATAAACAATAAACATGTTACTATAAAATAGCAACATTTGCCTCTGGGGTGCCATACCATTCACACCACTGTCAGGTCATTTTGGAATTATATTGGCTCAAATTACACCATCACCTACATTATACCCAACTTACTGTTTCCCACAGACTGATATATAAACCTACTGACTACCCTGCTCTATGTCCTATCCTACAATCCTACCTCCCTACCCTCAATTTTTGGTCTACCAACTAACAGCTTTTAAGTATAATGAAACCCAACAAAAGAGCAGGAGAAACTCTATATTCCTACACCATTGCCCGATTATGGAATGCCCTGCCTTCCTCAGTCACTCTACTAGACTCCCCAAAAAACTTTAAAACTGCACTAAAATGCCATTACCTAAATAGTCATACCTGTGCACTCAAACCTAAGCCACCTTAAACAAAGAAATCTAACTGTTCCTCCACATACTTTACTCCTCTCAAATCCTAGCAACTTTCTCTGTATCAACTATTTTCTATATCATCTTATATATTCTAATCACTCTCTACTCCTATTCAATACCTGAAATTCCCTAAGTACTTAAACACAATCTGCTTACCTAGATTCTAACATTCATCTTTATTCAGAATGCTTGAGATTGTTAAAATGTTGCATGTTTATACTGTACTAATAACTAATGTGATTTTTAAAGCTTATACTCATTGTATAGTTTGTCTTTAAAGTTCTCTGTAATAAATATTTGTGGAGCTTTTCTTCCCGGGCCTCCACTTTGAAATCTATTTGTGGCTTCTCTGGAGCTGGACCAAAATGTTTCTTAGAAATGGTGCACTCTTCCATATCTGGCAACATTCCCATGGTCTCTCTTACCTCTGTCCTACCAGTATCTGAATTCAAAAAGAGACTAGTACATTCAACTGAACAGAAAAAACTGTGCCCTGCCATGTCATGTAACTAAGAATTATAGAGTATATTGGATACATTTCTCTTCTCAACCTTCTAAAACTCTCTGTGATGAGAATGAATACCATTCTCTGCTGAAGCAGCAACTGGCAATAATTCTTCACTATCTGGACTTCTTTACCTGAAAATAGAAACCTCCTTTGCCAGGCCACTTTCTTAAGGAACCAGTCCTTTGTAATGCAGTCCTGCAACTTTACTATGTAATGCCTTGGGCTTTATTGGTCTTTACCTGCTTTCTCAGTTCAGTGTTTCCTGTCTATCTAGGATCTAGCCTGGGGTTATCTTTGACTAGACACTGGATTAGTTCTTGCACAAATCATCCCAGGGCTTGGTCTTCCACTTTTCATCCACCCTGATGATTCCCAAGTTTTTCCTGAATAAACTGTTCATCAGATTGTCCTGTTGTGTCACACGATTGCCAACTGATGACTGCAAAGAAGAAGCAAGAACACAAAAGTGCAGCAGGACGTCATGCGCTGTGGTTGTATCTACCAGGTTTAATACAATGGCATTCATCCCATCTCCTTCAGCGCAAACCCCACGGTGCAAAGCCATTATATCCGCTGTGGTTACAGGCTAGCTTACCAATAATGGGGGTTTTCATCCACTTTTTTAACAACATGCTGGGCCAAAATGAATCAGATGAAAAAACATGTACTGTCTCATCCAAAGAAGTTATAAATAGATATATTTGTACTCTACCCAGGATGGAGGTTGCCATATTCATCTGTGACTCTTTGATGCCTGTAACATCACTCAAAAATGTGTTCTATGATGGGGAGAAGGGCAATATAATGGAGGCAGTGAGTAGAGTTTCCTCATGTGTGAAATATAACAATGGACAGCTTCCAAAATTTGGGAATATAGGAGCTTCAGACTGATTAGTTTATGAGGATAGATGTAGGGTGTGCAATGATATTTGCCAAGTGTTTTAAGTGTTTTGATAAAATGCTGTCTTCTGATGGAGGATAATAACAGTTTACCATACCTCCTTCTGAGGTGCCAAAAGAAAAAGCCCCAAACTATGAACCAGATTATCCAGTTTCAAATAGTGACTTGGGCACTGGAAGTGCCAGGCAGGAGTAGATGAAATGAAATGGATAATGCCAGTTTACCTTTCCTGAGGTCAGAAAGTGGAGCTTTCAGTCTGCCAATCACTACTAAGCATGAAGAAGTTTGCATGTTACTGAAAAGGCTAGAAGTGGGGATGTGAGAATGGTAATTCCATGTTGGTGACTGTAACCCGTATAAGCATGGATTTGGTAGGTCATACGTGCATGGGAGTGCATAAGAGCTCTGCAGTGAAGTGCTTGCTCACATCAGCCCCTAAGGGCAAGGTTAGGATGTCATTAGGTCCCCATTAGCAAACGTATTGTAGGAATGCTGAAGAGGGCACAAAACACCTCCATGACTCATGCATAGCAGCCTTTCTTGTTGGCTCTCACCTCCATACTGGGTTATTTAGTTCAGAGGCATGAAACATAGGTGGCTCACTAGTCAGCAGGTACAAAGAGCAAAGCATATAGAAAAAAAATAATTTACTGAGTAACGTCCATACTAAGGAAGAAAAAACAGCAGAGAAATTGAGTAGGGAGATATCATTTGGAGTACTGACCACATTGTCTGTAGTTATTGCAAAATTTGCAGATCAGATAGCTTTTGAGAATAATTCACTGACCTTAGTAGCTATTTCATAAAAGTTTACATTGGGCCTGGACTGGGCTAGGAAACATTGCCAGGCTTAAGCAATCCTGTTATGTTCTGCCAAAACTGCTAGAGGCTATTCCTGTACATGTTCTGTTCTGAGAAAAAAAAAGTTAAATTTGTTGTTTAGTAGCATGGACTTAACCTTGTCATGTTGCAACCAAATTAGATAAATAAACAAATTTAAATCCAGGTAAATAATCTTTTCTTCTCTATAGATAGTGAGAAGGAGGCTTAGTGAAAAAAATCCTAATTTGAGCCTTAGCACTGTTCAGTGTAGGAATACAATTAAGAAAAAGCATTGTTTCATGAACATTAATCCGGAGCAACCTACATAGAGCTCTTAAAAATAATTCAGTAGATAAAAATGCTTATCTTTCACTTTACTGGCTCAATAAACATTCAGTTTAGTTTATGCAAACTAGGTTTTTATTTATTTTTATTTATTCAGTGATACAGCGGCCTGAGTCTTCCTTAATATAGTTGGGGCTATTAACCATTTTTTCTGTTTTTTTTCTAACTTTAAGAAAAGAAATAATACAGTTCACGTGTGGCATCTAACTAAGAAAGCACTTAGTTTTATTGCTTGTATTGCTCTTAACAGAACCACCCTCTGTAACGGGGTCTATATTAAATCACCGAATGCTTAAAAAAGCGAACGGTGATTAATCAACCCTATGTAAGTGAAAGCTTACATTGTCGAAATGTCAGAACAGCGATTTTTTTCCAAGGGAAAATAAAATCGCTGTTCCAACAAAAAAATAAATAAATAAAAATCAATTTTAAACATTACATTGAGTGGGGGGCTTCACCCCCCACACCCCCTCTACTTAAATATACTACCTCCGAGACCACACTACAGTGCCGAAAACGGCAAAGTACCGAAGTGGCCAAGCGAATTCCTTCCCAGGGAAAGAATTTGCTTAAAAGCCACTATGATATTTTGCGTTTTCAGCCTTTTAAGTTCGACCAATACGCATTCGAAAGAATGCATCTTCGGTCTTGTAATATAGACCCTCTGTAACCACTACCTTGCTCAATATAACCTGATTTTTATATAAATAATAAATGTTTTAGATGCTTTTCATTATACTCAGCTAGAATCACTTATTTGTGTCTTTTAATAAAGGATATTCCATTTTTAACTCAACTGTGGACCACCTACTATTTTCTGTTTTATTATTTTGTAGTACGTATTTTACAGTTTGATTTATATTAGTGAACTAGGTGCATAACATAATTCAAGGAGTAAACATCACATCATCCACACTGCAAAGTCTCTTCTTGGTTTGTTTTTGGCCTAGTATAGGTTTTTCTAAGACTTCGAGGGTACCATTGATTTTTCTTTTTGCAGTTGTACACTGTGAGGTCTTTGCAGTGTTTTCTCTGTTCATTGGTCCACTTGGACTGTAGTGTGTGTGTGTGTGTGTGTGTGTGTGTGTGTGTGTGTGTGTGTGTGTGTGTGTTTTCCACCATTGGGACTTTAACATGGAAAACGGCAGACTATTGGACTTACTGGCAGCACCTAGCTATGATGACAGGCTTAATCTAGGGAACAGTAAGGGTGAGGAATTTCATAATCCAGGTAAGGACAATTTTGACTCTTTTAATAAATGAGAAAAAGAACTGAAACTCATGAAAGAGCTATTTTGGGAGCAAATTTACTTACAACAATGTCTAGGTAAGAAGAGACTGCCTAGGAGAGCACCTTAACAAGAAGCCTATGTGCCTATGTGGAATAATATTCATGAAACCCTGATGGCTGAATGGATTAATACCTTAACTAATGCTAACTACAACTTCATAAGACTGCTCCTTAAAAATAACCATGCTAAACAGGAGATAACTGAAGCTGTAATCTCAAAGCTGGAGACAGCTATATTAATGAGAACCATGAAGACCTTGATGAGGGGTTTGATTCCCATTAGAGAGAGGGTAAAAAGCTTTGAACAATCCATTAAGGAATGTAAGCTGAAGAAGATGAAAAGGGATAAGGATGATAAGGATGACCCAGAAAGATTTAATGAAACAAAATACAAGAATAAAGACAGAAGATTTTTTTTAACCACAACAACTATAGACGTGGTAACAGGAGATTCAAAAGAGGCTACAAAAGGTACCACCAACATGACAGCAGATCCCAGCAAGATTTTTGAGAGAGAAATCGATGCAAAGAACTGGACAGAGGCATGACACAGATATAACAATTTCCCCCACCACCACCATCTTCACAGATACCCTTGGCTACCAGCACACCCCAGAGGTCCAACGATTGGCAGGATTACCTAGATCAGAATCAGACACAGAATCAAAGAATGAACTAGCACCATCAGAGAAATATGGCAGAGGAACACCTGAACCAGAACCAACACCAGATCCGCAACCAACAGGACAACTGAGACCAAAGACAGCACAGCTACAAGGAGCAGCTTTTGGAACACTGAGACCCATACCACGAAGAGGAACATTACCATCAGTACAGACGTCAACCACAACACCAACAACAGGACCAATACCTATACCATTGCCAGGTCCAACATCAGACCTCCAAAGGAGGACAATACTATCATAGTCACCAGGAAGACTACCACTACAATCCCCCGATGCTCCAGAGGGCACAACAGGAGTTTCAGCAATCCCTAACCCCAGAACCAAGCAATGGACAGCAGTGAGGGAAATTAAATTCTTAGGGACCCCCAAACACACCACAGGACCCAGAACCAGATAGGAAACCAGCCACACTATTAACTTACCTTGTTGAATCACTCCAAAAAATGAACTTGCTGACATTGAGATCTTTGTCCTTTCAAAGGGGTTAACTTTTGTTCTCCACTGCAGGTCTGACACAGCACAGGTACTGGTTGATTTCAAATCCTATATCAGAAAATTGAATCTGAAAGTTCTGTACCATGGCAAATCTGATACCACTGAGTAAAAAACTATGGAAGGAACCATAAAAAGATCCACTAATTACTGCCCTCCCTTACACCAAAATTTACCAGCCTTTGAGTAAAATGTGAAATGGACATCAGGAATACTGTAAAACCAGTGGAGAGAAAGCTCTACAACCTTAACAAAGGTGAGAAAAAAAGCATTGTTAAAGCTAGGAAGACATGAACCTCAACAGGCTATGAAGGCTGACAAGGGAGGGGGTATTGTTGTTACTGATAACAGGGGATAGAAGAAATGCTTAATGACACAAACAATTATGAGTCTTTAACTGTAGAAGAGATTAAAGCATCATACAACAACTGGTACACAGTCTTGACTGCATGTCTTGATGATGGTTTGTTAACAGATAACTTGTTTGACTATCTACAGACATCTTCCACCTACTTGCCTAAATTCTTTGGAATTCCTAAGCCACATAAAAATAGAGAAAATCCTCCATACAGGCCAGTGGTTACAAGCGTGGGGTCCCTGATCAAAGCTGCTGCCATCTAGCTGGATTTTTTTTACAACCTCTGGCTGAGAAGAACATTTCACACATGAAAAACTCTAATATCTTTTTTAAGGAAAAAATGTTACAATTGATGATGATAACAATTTATTAACAATAGATGTTGAATCATTATATACTGTACCTCCACAAAATTATTTTATTGAAACAGTGATTGATCTGTACAGGAAAAACAACATGAACAAACATGTACAGTTTTAGATATGGTGCTTAGCTACAGTGTTTTATGTTTAATGGAGATTAGTATAAACAAAAGACTAGAATAACCATGGGGTCAGCTATGGCCCCCAGCCTAGCCAACACAGCTCTAGGCATGTGGGAAGAGGATTATGTTTTTAACAACAGAGAATATATGCAATATATGCAACATATCACAGTGTATCTGTACTTTACTGATGACATGTATATTGTGTGGAAAGGAGACAATGCTAAATCAGACGATTTTATCAACTATCTGAATCAAACCACCATCTTCCTGCATTTCACCTCTTCCCACAGCCTCACCTTGGCAGTCTTCTTAGATATGCACATTACTAAAGACTTGGACAAAGGTAAAATAGACAAAGATGTTTAAAAAACCTACCAGAAGAAACCTCCTGCTACATAATAAGAGTCTCCATCCCACAAGATGAAGTATAACATGCTTAAGTCCCAGGGCTACAGGTTGGCCAGGATCACCACAACAATAGAACCCTTCCTTAAGAACCTAAATGAACTTGAAACTGATTTTTTGGAGAGGGTATATGAAAGCAATATGGTAAGAAGCATTCTGGAACCTATAATTGAACTAAAAGGTACGCATGCACCAGCACTTAGCAGTCCTTATAGGAGGGTATTAAGGAAATCTATGGACAACAAATTTAAAGACAGTTGTATCTTGACTTTTACTGTTGACTATTACAGCATCATTAATATTAATAGAAAGAACTGGGCCATAATTACTGAGAGCTCGTATTTATTGGACATCCTTAGTAAGGTTACCATATGTCTGGGTTTCCCGGACATGTCCTCTTTTTTGGGCTCCTGTCCAGGCGGTTTTTGAAAATTCTGCGATTTGTCCGGGTTTTAAAACCCGGACAAATCGCAGAATTTTCAAAACCAGACATCCCTATTTCGGAGTCTTTCCTTTGTTTTTTTTTTTTTTTGATTGGCTCATATACCGGTATACAAGCCAGTCAAAGAACGGAGCTCTGTTCAATGCGGAACTGCTTGATGTTCCGCATTGAACAGAAGGGGGTCCGCTGTGCGCATTTTTGATTGGCTCGTATACCGGTATATGAGCCAATCAAAAAGCGGAGCTCTGTTCAATGCGGAACAGCTTGATGTTCCACATTGAACAGAAGAGGGTCCGCTGTATGCGTTTTTGATTGGCTTGTATACCAGTATACGAGCCAATTAAAAAACGGAGCTCTGTTCAATGCGGAACTGCTTGATGTTCCGCACTGAACAGAAGAGGGTCCACTGTGCAAGGTTTTGATTGGCTCATATACCAGTATACGAGCCAATCAAAAAGCGGAGCTCTGTTCAATGCGGAACTGCTTGATGTTCCGCATTGAACAGAAGAGGGTCCGCTGTGCGAGGTTTTGATTGGCTCATATGCCGGTATACGAGCCAATCAAAAAGCGGAGCTCTGTTCAATGCGGAACAGCTTGATGTTCCACATTGAACAGAAGAGGGTCCGCTGTATGCGTTTTTGATTGGCTTGTATACCAGTATATGAGCCAGTCAAAAAGCGGAGCTCTGTTCAATGTGGAACTGCTTGATGTTCCGCACTGAACAGAAGAGGGTCCGCTGTGCGAGGTTTTGATTGGCTCATATACCGGTATACGAGCCAATCAAAAAGCAGAGCTTTGTTCAATGCGGAACTGCTTGATGTTCTGCATTGAACAGAAGAGGGTCCACTGTATGAGGTTTTGATTGGCTCGTATATCGGTATATGAGCCAATCAAAAAGTGGAGCTCTGTTCAATGCGGAACTGCTTAATGTTCCGCATTGAACAGAAGAGGGTCCTCTGTGCGAGGTTTTGATTGGCTCATATATTGGCATACGGGCTAATCAGAAATCCCCAAACATGGAGCTACTTGTCTTAAAGATAAGATTAAAGACATTTTTTGACCTTGCTCTTCAAGGGGAGCAAAAAAAAAAAAAAGAAAAGGTCTTTAGTTTCAGTCCTACAAGAATAAAGACCTTTTTTTTTGCTTTTCAGCCCTAATAGGACGAAATAATATGTGCTTGTCCTCTTTTACATACAACCAAATATGGTGACCCTAATCCTTAAAAAAGCTCCTTCCTTTGTGTAAAGGAAAGCTAGAAACATCAGCAGATGGGTTGAAGGTAGGCCCAGACTATTGGATACATGCAAGTCAACTGTGTCTTTTGTCAGTACATACATGAGGCAGACATGTTTTTCTGCCCTTATTTAAAGAAACTGATTAAAACCAATGCAGGAGGTGGCTGTAACTCAATGCAGGTGGTTTACAGGGCAAGCTGCAATTACTGTGAAGCATTTTATGTGGGGAAAATGCTCAGCAGGCTTAAAAGAAGGATTTCTGGCCAACATTTAGAAATTAAAGATAAGTGCAAGAGTAATGCACTACCTCAGCACCTGCAGCTTCACAAAAGACACACTGGCTTTAAATTTCAAATTACTTATCGTGGGAACCATTTGGAACTGGAAGGAGACATCCCTAATCTTTTTGCTAAAACTGAACTCTTTTAGAAAATCGTGACTCAGAAAACTGCCCCACTGTTTAAAAGACTATTAAAAGTCTGATATGGGCCTAATTAATGCTGACATTAAATGCTAATATTGTTAAAAAGAAATACCAAACTTTGTAAATGTTTTACAACAAAAATAACTGACATTGGTGCTATTTTCTGATACTCTTGAGAGCACTTTTACTCATTCAAACTAAATACTTTCTTAGTTGGATGCTATACTTGAACAGATCCCCAGGCCTTAATGCTTTATTTTTAACATTTTACACTGACTTTTCAACTTGACAATTATAGCTATGGTTTTCAGCCTACTTAGGTGTTCACTTGTAAATTTACGCATGTGTTCATTTATATTATGATATTTTTTTTACACATAAACCTGATGAAGTATTTATTTGGTATGAAAATGATCTTTGCTAAAAGTGTTTTAGTTTATATGTATTAATATTTATTCTGATAGATGTCTAGAGGCAGATCTTTTTGTTAGTTAATTAGCTAGTCATTTTGTTAGTGAGTTTCTCAGTTATTAAACCTTGGATTAGTAGGTTAGCCCATGTAAAATGTTAATAAGCTGTTCTTCTATTATATATTTTAATTTGTCTCTAGATTTTTAGTTTCACTTCTAAGGTAGCACAATCTCAGTTTACACTACGGTGTTAAGGAGAGGGGACTTGGTTAAAGGGATGAGTTTAATGCTTTTATTATTTTTATTGCTTTTATTGCTCTTAACAGAATCCCCCTCTGTAACCACTCCCTTGCTCCAAATAACCTGATTATATGTAAATAATAAATGTTTTCGATGCTTCTCATTACACTCAACTAGGATCTCTTGTTTGTGTGTTTCAGTAAAGCATGTTCCATTTTTAACTCAACTGTGGACTACCTACTGTTTTCTATTTTATTATTTTGCAGTACGTATCTTACTGTTCGATTTTTATAAGTGAACTAGGTGCATAACATAATTCAAAGAGTGAACTTCACTCTCTCCACACTGAGAAGTTTTTTCTTGGTTTGTAAAACATAAAAAAAAGGCACAGTTCTGAGCAGACAAATGAAGTTTGGCAACAAACCAAGTTGTCCTGGGACATCTTCATGAGGGGTTAGATTGAGATTAGTGGGCATTAAGTGGGTTTGGGAGCGGGAGGTGAAAGGGTTAAGTGGAGGCAGGGAGGATTGGGAAGAAATGAGATAAGGGTAGGGAGGAGCTTAAGAAGTTTAGACAAGTGTAGCTGGGTAAGCAATCACATTTTGGCGTGAACTTGCTAACTGCAGGTTCTGCGTCTGAGACAACCTTTGGTATTTTGCGTAAAGGCAGGCCGTAGGTCAATGGTTGGTATAGTGTTTGGCTGGTAGGGAGGTCTACGTTTTTTTTTTCTCTTCCCATTAGACGATGGGAATATGGATAGGTGGGGAGAGGGGGTACAGTCAGGGACCGGCTAGGTTTATTTATTCAGTGGCCGCTTAATTAGTTTGGGTAGTGGGGGTTTATGGATGGTGTGCATACCTCTCAACCATAAAGATTTCCCAGAAGATCCAGTTCTTACTTCATTTTACTCCATTCGGTGTGGCCAGTCGAAGATGAGGTGGTTTTCTGTCAAACTAGTGGCAAGTCATTACAGACTACAGTTAGAAAGATTGATTAGTGATGCTGTTTTTGTTGTAAGTGGTTTAAAAGTATGGCTGGTGTGACTTCCTATTGGAGTGCTGGTAGTTTTTTTTTTTTTTTATCTCCTCAGGCTTGGCAGGTCTGCACGACTGATGGCCATTAGTTTTGCATGCTCATAGCGTGACTAACGGTTGAAGGGGATGGAAAAGATTGTCACCTTGGGTTGTATAATTTTGCGGCTACAGGGTTTCCACGCATACGCATTTTAGTGGCTGCTCATAGTGGGATACCTTTCAATGGCCAAGTCCCGTAGAACGTCCGGATGTCAACTCTCTTCCAGTCATACCTCTCATAGGTTGCCTTCATATCCATTGAAATGTGTGGTCTTTGTCTCACTTTTATTTACAGATTTGTCCGGTTATCTTGCTGGGAGGGTGAGAGGTGTCACTCTGAGTGAGTAGCATTTTTTTTTTTTCAATCGGTGGCAGTCCCTAAGTGTTTTGTTAATGGAAGTTATTATACTAGCTTACCCTGCTCCTTGCTTCTGGGGGTGGATGTTGCAAGAGTTGTACTGCTTTTTGAGGTTAGCTGGGCTCTGTCTTTGTGTCATGCTTGGAGGTGATCCTTAAGTTTCACGGGTTGCTGTATTTCTTCAGCGGTTGAGGTGGAACGATGATTAAAGTGTATCAAAAAAAAAAAAAGAGAGAAATACAGAAACAGTGACAATCTATTAGAGTCAGGGTTCACACCACATGATCTATTACAGCCAGGGTTTGTACTACATACTTGCAGATACACTCGGACCTGTGACCAATGAGCAATTACATTCCACATGTTGTGCGGTTTTAGTCTGGCTTTTTGCAGTTGGCTACTTTGCTTCCTGATTTGTGAGTGCATCTGTTGTGCTGCTGCTGGAATGGTTCTCTGAGGTGAACATGTGTGTGTTTTTTGTTTTTTTTTTTGGGCTGTACGGCACCCACAAGTAATGGTCAGCTGCCAGGTAGGTGCGGCAGTGAAGTGCAACAGCGGAAGGGTGCTAAGAAGGAGCTTAGAAGCTGTGCTACAGATTACAACCGTATTGTAGTAATATCCATGTATGTATTTTGTTGTTCACAATGCACTTCATAGAATATTCACTCTTTTTACAATACGGATGTGATGATGGCTGTATAGTTTGGGTATTTACCTTACAGCCACAATGTGCAGGGTTTGTTCTCACATGGTGTAATTGGCAAAGTTTGAAATGGTCACAAAGCTCATTAGCCTAGTATTAATTTATGGAATTTTGTTTTGAGGAATATCAAGAAAATCACTAGCATCAATTTATTTTAAGATGTTTTAATTCAACTTTGTCATATTCTGTACAATTGTTTGTGTTATGTGGATTTATACCTCAGAAAATATTTATTGTTAGGTCATAGTGTCTCATGCTGGAGCAACTGGACCATGCAAATAAGTTGCAATTCTGTCAATTTATGGAAGGACAAATATATTTGGAAAGGTGCAGTCAGGAAAATAATTAACCAGATACAAAAACTCGAAAAATGCCAAAGAAAAGCAATGCTTCTGGCATGTCCCTTACGGCTAGATAAACTTATTTTAGTCTAACATTACCACCTCCTTCTTTTCTGACAAGACTCACGAAATACAAATATCCAAAGCATGTGTATGCTAATATATTTGCATCACTGCTGAGTTTATTACATATGAAAATCAAACATAACAAGTCAGTATCACTTCTACTGGCTGTTATATAGAACGGTTTTACCATACTTTATTTATAATCTGAATAAATGTACATTGTTTTGGTTCAAATAGGAAATAAGCTTAGCTATTGTTTACAACTGTAAATTATGTAATTTATGGTGGTGATACATGTTTGTTGAAATGCTTCACTTTTGAAGTGCACATAACTATTCTTGTGTGCTTATTTCTAATTACATATACACTTTTCGCTTGAACTCTTCCAGGTTAAATTAATGATGTATGCTTTTAAACATTCTCTCTATTTAGGCGTAATTGCACTTTGTAAGCTGCTAGTAAGCTATTATTAGGTTTGCTGCATTTTGTACATTTGTTCTACATTACGTTGGTTAGTGTGCCTCATTTGGAGATGGAAGGTTAAGAGCTAGACAGATGGTTTTACAATATAAGTCAGCTTGGCTTATACAGTGCGCTAAGTGATGTGGTATGGAATCGCAAGGTTACCCTGGCTGTGGATATTGATAGGTCCCTTCAGGTGTGGGGTTTAGTTGTAACATACTTGACTGGTAGTTAAATTTATATTGGGTGTTTGATAGGTTCATTGGAAGCATAGCTTCAGTTATGGCTGATTTGTCACAAATGTGTGTGGCGGTGGTACATTCCTTCCCGAGCTGGCAGGATAGGTTGTCTTTGAAGATGTCTTGAAATGTGTGTTATCTATTTTAGATGATTTACATGTTTTTTCTTTCTTGCAGATGGGGGTTTTGGAATGCTGCTGCTATAATTTGGAATAGGAGGGTATAAGGTGACTTTTGTCCTTTTCTTTGTAGATGGTGTGAAGAGTACCAGTTGTGGTGCTACACAGTGAGTTTGCAGCTGATGGAAGCAGTGGCATGTGAGGAGGTTACACATGGGGAGCACAAGTGGGCAACAGTTACTGAGGATTTCAAAGTTGTCAAGTTTGGGTAGAGGATTTACACTACTAGCCAGAGAAGGACAGGCATTTGAGTTTGTGATATCAGGGTTAATTGGTCATACAATCTGTTCTATTAACCGTTTCAGTATGTTAGATCAATGTTTGAAAGTTGTCCCTGCTTTTGGGCATTTGCATTCAATAGTAAAAGGGAGCAGTAGCCATTGGCCAAAGATAAGAGTTTGGGTTCTTGCAGTGGGCTTGATGAGGTTACAGGTAATGCATTTTATTTAGTGCTCATTAAGACACGTCACTGTGGCTGGGGTTCAGGTAGGTGGAGTGGAGTTACAACAGATAGGAAGTTATTAGGCTACTGGCTCTGGTCCAATTATAAGCTAGACAAGTACGGCTCTTATTTCTGCGGGAAGCACTTATCACTCTTGTCCAAGGGGATATGAGTCATAACATAAATAAAAAACAAAACAAAAAAAAAAAAAAACAAGAGGGGACTGGTCCCATACTTTGGTGCAGATTTTGGCAAACACTTGATGGGGGTGGCAGGGGTCCTTGTCAGTGCCTCCATGTTAAGTAATTACTGGTATGTGTGCACATAGAATTTATTGTTTTTTCTTTTCTTTGCAGATTGCTGAAGTGGAGAAGGCATCATGTGGTGGCTTGAAAAGGGGATCTGAAAGGTGATGCTTTTTGATAGGATGGATGTTCTTGCCACTGGAATGGGGCACAATGAAGGTCTGAGTAATCACCTTATTAAGGCATGTTAGAGCTCTGGGTTCAATTAGTGGGAGCTGATTATTGTGTTGGTATAGGGGGCAAGTAAGGAAGAGGTAGGTAGGATGGCCAGGGAAAAACTGTTGGGGACGGTTTATGGGGAATGTGGGGATCCCACGGGATGAGTAGAGTCACGACATTCATAGAAGCACAGGAACTTATTAGGCTAAAGCCCTATGGCTCTTGCAAGCCACTGAATTTTAACCCTTGCTTTCAGGAGCTTGGAACCTAGGGGTGGTTATATTTACTCATCCAGTTGTTTGAACCTTATTTGGAGGAAGGGCCAATGAGGTGTTTGACAGGATGCCGAAGTTTATTCCTAATGGGTGGTATCTTTGTGGTGACAATTGTCCCTTGAGTAGGTAGTGTTAATGTTACATAACAGGTTAAGGTTTTACAGAGTAGCACAAGGATCATTGCACTTGTGGTTTGGGTGAATTTTGTAGGTAGGGTTTTAGGAAGTATGGTAGGTAGGTGGCTGTGTTGGGGTAATTTTAGAAACTGGGTACATTGTTAAAGAGGAAATAGTAGGTTTAAAGGAAGTTTGGTTGCTGGATATGGCAGCTGTAGGCCAGGTCTTAATTACTTACTAGTGTTATAGGTAACATAAGGGAAAAGAGCCTTCAAGGGGAAAGGCTAGGGACAAACAGGGTTAAGAATAGTTAGTAGTTTGAGTGTTCTAGTTAGGACGGTTGCTAGGAGGTTCTGAGTGGGGTGGCCTGGGTTCTAGTTTGGATTGTCATTTGGTAATGAGTGAATTGGGGGTGTTTATGGCTGGGTATGTAGAGTACTTCACTGCTGAGCATAGGTGAGTTTTCAGGAACTAGGTCAAGGGGTTCTGGTTTTCTGCCTTTTAGGGTTAGGGCATTAACGTTTTGGAGTTAGACTATTCCCTACAGTAATCGGGTTACTGCACATCCAGAACTGGGTAGTTTGGTGGGCTAAGGTGATATGTTACAGTTGACAGGGTTGTGGTTATAGGTTTTCATTCCGTTCAGGTTAAGCAATGATTAGTGGCTGGAAGGAAGCGGGCTAAAAAGGAATATATTCTCTTGGAGTGGATGTCCCAGTGATACAATGGAGTCATGAGTAATCCTACTTTATTTAGTTTCATTAGGATGTTATTTAGTTTCATTAGGGTGTGTTTCGGGGATGGTATGCAGGATTCTAAGGGCTTTACAGATGATAGGTACACTGAATAATGTTTGGCTTAACCCTTCCCATGATGGGAGGTAGTTGGTTGAACAATTTTGGGTAGAAGGGAGGGGGAACAGCCTGGTCAGGCTGGTTGGTGGAGAAGCGGGACAGGCTTGTCCTCTTCTGTTCCCCCTCTGGTGTCTGGATGTTCATTTCAAGGATCTGGGGGAAAGGAAAATGAGTAGGTGGAGGAAGTTTGCTGAATAGATAAGCAAGCTGAGGTAAGGATGCTGCTTATTTGGTGGAAGATAATTCAATGAATGGTGTGTGAAGTGAGATGGGACGCTGCTTCATAAGTAAAGTAAGTGAGCAGAGGCATGGACCCTGCTTACTGGGCAGGGTGAGTAGGTACACTGAACTGATTAGCATTACAAGGATAGCACTGCATAAGTAAAGTAAGCAAGCAGAGGTATGGACGCTGCTTACTGAGCAGGGTGAGTGGATACGCTGCCCTGATTAACATTACTGTTTACAATCAACTATATTATGGTCAGTTGTAACTAATAAAGTTGGTGAACAAAGCTATGTTATGGAAGTTTTAATAAAGGTTGTCAAATGTCATTCGCTGTGATGTGTTTATTGAAGGGGACCAGGACAAAAGGAATGCATGAGGAGCAGAGCGAGTGTAAGACTGGCAAATGCATGAGATGTAACAGTTCGAATAATGAGTAAGGTCATTGTACTATACATGGCAAATGTTATAAGAAAAGTAAGTGCCTGGGAGATGTCGCTGTTGCTTTTTAAGTCAAATCTAATTAAAGAAATTTCTTCTGAAAATGAAACTAAAACTAATGTACAGAAAGTGTTCTTTAAGGGCTCATTTACTACTGTGTCTGATGTTAAAGCACGACTGGCAAGTTAGAAATTACAGTTCATGGAACTCAAATGACTTTCAAGACTGATACAGGGGCTGATGTTACTGTGTTATCACATACAACATTTCCAAAGACATGCTGCAGGTGGATTGGATACTCTAAATTGGCCCTAGGCTTGAGTGTATGCATGTGTGTGCCTTCTGTGGAAGGTTGGGCACCAGGCTGGCAACCCAACACTGTAAAACTCCACTGCCAATCATGAGTGGACAGGTGATCCGCTGTGATGACCTCTAACTGGGAAAAGCCGAAAGAAGAAGATACAGAAGCTTTTTGAAGCACCCACACTTGCATGAAACAGGACTCTTAAGTTTTTACCACTGCAGACAAGCTCAAGTGTATTGTTGGAGTTTTTAGGCATGTCTGAGTAGAAGAGGATTGATATTTTTCTTCCACATTTTCATTTCTGCAAAGGGCACAGAATTGTCTCCTTCTGCAGTTTATATGAGGTTACATGTATTTTTAGCCTATTTAAGTATGATTATAAATTCTATTTTATCAATCCTGCCACTTTTTTCTTACTATCAGAACTGTCTTGGTATCATATGCAGAGCCTTGTCATTACTGAAAGTGTAACATAACTTACTGAGTGATGAGGTCCTATGGTCCTGGCAATTAAAAAGAACGATTGAGTGTGAACATGTGCCGATTTAAAAAACATCAGCAATACAGTGTTGTGTGAAAGGCTTATTCTACTTACACTAGAAGACAGAGCTCCCAGACTCAATAATGTTAGATTATTTTATCCCTGTGGAAAGATTCTTTTTTAACTGGTTGCTGTTAGGTATAACCTTGGCACCTGATCTCAATGAGTATAAAATGTCTAATTCACTTAGTTGCTTTGATGTTGTCATTGTTGTTGTTGATGTAGATATTTGGTGATGTTGTTGATGATGATATTGCTACTTTAATAAAACAGAACTCCACGAATGTGGGCACAACAGAAATACTGGAAGAATTAGAAAAGATCAAAGCAAAGGCAGAGAAATAGCCAAGTTGCAAAGTCCATCATTTTGATTGAGTTAAGACAAGCATGTTTCGTCCTTTTATAGAAAAATGCAACCTAGTCTTGGAGACACGGTTGATCCACTGCATTAAGTAAAGTTAAAGAATTGCTAACAACAGCTACACTGGCAGTATACTGATGATAGTGAGTAATAGCTAGGGCCTAGGTACAGCAGATAGTGAGTGCAGATACTAATCGCTAGGGCCTAAGTACAGCATGATAGTGAGTGCAGATACTAATCGCTAGGGCCTAGGTACAGCATGATAGTGAGTGCAAATACTAATTGCTAGGGCCTAGGTACAGCATGATAGTGAGTGATGATACTAATTGATAGGGCCTAGGTACAGCATGATAGTGAGTGCAGATACTAATTGCTAGGGCCTAGGTACAGCATGATAGTGAGTGCAGATAGTAATCGCTAGGGCCTAGGTACAGCATGATAGTGAGTGCAGATAGTAATAGCTAGTGCCTGGATACAGCATGATAGTGAGTGCACATACTAATTGCTAGCGCCTAGGTACAGCATGATAGTGAGTCCAGATACTAATCACTAGGGCCTAGATACAGCATGGTAGTGAGTGCAGATACTAATAGCTAAGCCCTAGGTACAGCATGATAGTGAGTGCACAGTAATAACTAGGGCCTAGGTACAGCATTTTAGTGAGTGCAGATACTAATCGCTAGGGCCTAGGTACAGCATGATAGTGAGTGCACTTAGTAATAGCGAGGGCCTAGGTACAGCATGATAGTGAGTGCAGATACTAATCGCTAGGGCCTAGGTACAGCATGATAGTGAGTGCAGATATTAATCGCATGGGCATAGGTACAGCATAATAGTCAGTGCAGATACTAATCGCTAGGGCATACATACAGCATGATAGTGAGTACAGATAGTAATAGCTAGGGCCTAGGTACAGCATGACAGTGAGTGCAGATACTAATTACTAGGGCCTAGGTACAGCATGATAGTGAGTGTAGATACTAATCGCTAGGGCCTAGGTACAGCATAATAGTAAGTGCAGCTACTAATCATTAGGGCCTAGGTTCAGCATAATAGTGAGTACAGATATTAATCATTAGGGCCTAGGTACAGCATGATAGTGAGTGTAGATACTAATCACTAGGGCATAGGTACAACATGATAGTGAGTGCAGATGCTAATCGCTAGGGCCTAGGTACTGCATGATAGTAAGCGCCGATACAATTGCTAAGGCCTAGGTACAGCATGACAGTGAGTGCAGATACTAATCACTAGGGCCTAGGTTCAGCATGATAGTTAGTGCAGATACTAATTGCTAGGGCCTAGGTACAGCATGACAGTAAGTGTAGCTACTAATTGTTAGGGCCTAGGTTCATTATGATAGTGAGTACAGATACTAATCTCTAGGGCCTAAGTGCAGCATGATAGTGACTGCAGATAGTAATAGCTAGGGCCTAGATACAGCATGATAGTGAGTGCAGATACTAATAGCTAGGGCCTAGGGCCTAGATGCAGCATAATAGTGAGTGCAGATACTAATAGCTAGGGCCTAGGTACAGCATGATAGTGAGTGCAGATACTAATCACTCGGACCTAGGTGCAACATGATAGTGAATGCACATAGTAATAGCTAGGGCCTAGGTACACCATTATAGTGAGTGCAGATACTTATCGCTAGGGCCTAGGTACAGCATGATAGTGAGTGTCGATACTAATTGCTAGGGCCTAGGTACAGCATGGTAGTGAGTGCAGATAATAATCGCTAGGACCTAAGTACAGCATGATAGTGAGTGCAGATACTAATCGCTGGGGCCTAGTTACTTCATGATAGTGAGTGCAGATACTAATCACTAGGGCCTAGGTACAGCATGACAGTGAGTGCAGATACTAACAGCCAGAGCCTAGCTACAACATGATAGTGAGTGCAGATAGTAATAGCTAGAGCCTAGGTACAGCATGGTAGTCAGTACAGATAGTAATAGATAGGTCCTAGGTACAGCATTATAGTGAGTGCAGATAGTAATAGCTAGGGCCTAGGTACAGCATGATAGTGAGTGCAGATGCTAATCAGTAGGGTCTGGTACAGCATGATAGTGAGTGCAGATAGTAGTAGTAGCTAGGGCCTAGGTATGTCATGATAGTGAGTGCAGATACTAATCACTAGGGCCTAGGTACAGCATGATAGTGAGTGCAGATACTAATCACTAGGGCCTAGGTACAGCATGACAGTGAGTGCAGATACTAACAGCCAGAGCCTAGCTACAACACGATAGTGAGTGCAGATAGTAATAGCTAGAGCCTAGGTACAGCATGGTAGTCAGTACAGATAGTAATAGATAGGTCCTAGGTACAGCATTATAGTGAGTGCAGATAGTAATAGCTAGGGCCTAGGTACAGCATGATAGTGAGTGCAGATGCTAATCAGTAGGGTCTGGTACAGCATGATAGTGAGTGCAGATAGTAGTAGTAGCTAGGGCCTAGGTATGTCATGATAGTGAGTGCAGATACTAATCTCTAGGGCCTAGGTACAGCATGATAGTGAGTGCAGATAATAATTGCTAGGGCCTAGGTACAGCATGATAGTGAATGGAGATACTAATTGATAGGGCCTAGGTACAGCATGATAGTGAGTGCCGATACTAATAGCTAGGGCCTTGGTACAGCATGATAGTGAGTGCAGATACTAATAGCTAGGTCCTAAGTAGAGCATGATAGTGAGTGCAGATAGTAGTAGTAGCTAGGGCCTAGGTACGTCATGATAGTGAGTGCAGATACTAATAGCTTGGGCCTAGTTACAGCATGATAGTGAGTGCAGATACGAATAGCTAGGTCCTAGGTACGTCATGATAGTGAGAGCACATACTAATAGCTAGGGCCTAGTTACAGCATGATAGTGAGTGCAGATACTAATAGCTAGGGCTTAGTTACAGCATGATAGTGAGTGCAGATACTAATCACTAGGGCCTAGGTACAGCATGATAGTGAGTGCAGATACTAATCACTAGGGCCTAGGTACAGCATGATAGTGAGTGCAGATACTAATCACTAGGGCCTAGTTACAGCATGATAGTGAGTGCAGATACGAATAGCTAGGGCTTAGTTACAGCATGATAGTGAGTGCAGATACTAATCACTAGGGCCTAGTTACAGCATGATAGTGAGTGCAGATACTAATAGCTAAGTCCTAGGTACAGCCTAACTCCAAATGGTTCAACACCTCTTACTTCCTGTTGCTTATCATTCCAGAATTCTAAGTTGTACTGAACATAGATGTTCATAAATTGAAAAATAACACCGTCTGATGGCTTAACTTCTCCAAGTGCTTTGGGTTTGTAATACTAAGATAGGAATAGATCCTGTAGTTCATGAAATGAGTATTGTTTCAGTCTTTGATGTTAGCCTGGAGTGCTATTCTCATCACCGGTAAAGTGCCCAGAATTGTCTCCTTCTGCAGATCATATGGCGTTATGTGTATTTTTATCATTTTTAAGTATGATTCTAAATTCTTTTCTACTAATTGTGTCACTTCTGTTACTGTTGGAACTGTCTGGGTATCTTTCTTCCACATTGCTTTCATATCTGTCTGCAAATCCTCATATTTTATGACTTTGTGTCTCGTAATTGCTGGGTGTAGCAATTAAATAGTCAGTGCTATTTTTTGCCTTTTTGTCTTGAAGTACTATATCTGCTTTTGTTGCATTTATTTTTTTTTGAACAGCTATAATGGGTGATCCCATGCAGTATAAATTTCATCATTAACTATAATGCTTTGGAGCGCCTGTTTCCAGTGCTTCCAGATGTCTGGACCTGAGAATGATCCGCCAGATACCCATTAAGGCTTGAGACGTTTTAGCTCCAGACTGACCACAAACCACAAACCACTGGTTCCACTAATCACATTATACTATTTAGACAAAGTGCCACCAGGGTACCAAAGATTGTTAGTGAGACCAAAGAGGTTCCATGCCAGAGCAAAACGTACCTGGCAGAAAATTAGTTGCTGCAAATATGATATCTGAAATCATATGCATGACCAATTAAACCTGATATCAAAAGAGATCTTCACAATTAACCTACTAGAATAAATTAAAGCCAGAAACAATGTAAGGCTAGGCTGGAAAATAGGGATAAATAATTACAGTGAAAGCGTGCACTGTCAAAGATTAAGAAAAGGTATCAAAAATTACCAGTACTGATAAAATGAACTACTCATGCTTTTAGCAATCTAACCTACTTAGGGAAACAAAAAGTGTCTGACAGGCCATAAGAAGCATAAGTACCAATAAAATGTTTTCAGAACTGACCTCTAACGCACAGATTATCATAAAAACATATCAATGTATTAAAAGACAACATAGTTTCTCTTTGCCTAGAAGAAAATTCATTAAAAGCATTTGCCTGCCCACCCCACAAATCCCCTACATGAATATGTTTCCTACCCCCTTCTACTTTAAAACTTTTTCCAAAAAAATGCATTCATATGTTATTAAATACAATGAGCTACTATTGTGATCTGGATTTCAGATTGCTAAGAAGAGGTAACACCATTCTAAGCTACCAGCTGAAACACATTTTCATTCTTATTCTCACTACCAAATCATTATATCCAGTTTTAAATACTCAGAAATGTTTACCCACTCCAAAATGCCTCCAACCACAGTCAGTGACTACTAGCCAATTACCTACACCTGTTCTATTGCCAAAATTCAGAAAACTCTAATCTATAGGTAGCTGTTACAAAATGATCACAGGTATGACATACTCACAGATAAAAAACATGGCTTCCATCCCAGTTACAGTTCCTTAACAGCATTACATACTTTAACCAAATCTATAGCAATATGGAAAATGTAGTACAGAATGTTTTAATTGTTCTGGACCTTGATTGTGCCTTTGAAGCTGTAAACCATCAACTACTACTTCAACATCTGGGCAAAACTAGGCCTTTTCAAAAAGTAGTTCAGCATTTCTAATACCACTACCATAACAATAGCACTACCACCTTTGCAGTATATTTTAACAATGCAATCATAGAGGCAGAGTGTACAACAAAGCGGGTCTCACAGGACTAAATCTCCTACTATTGTCTCTGTTTATCAGGGGTCTACATTATGATCTCTAAATTCAGAGTATAACATGTATGCATATGATATTGTGTTTACAAGAGAACATAAATCACTCAGAACATCAAATAAACAGTTACAAGAAAAATTTGTCCTGATCTAGAGTTGTCTGAGTTCTAATAATGTAGAAATTAACACCCAAGAGTCTACTGCCATGATAATAGGAGTTTAGAAGAAACTTGCAAAAGCTCAGCCTCCAAATATTAATGATCCAGAAGGAATAGCCATACCTTCAACTGAACTATAAAGATATTAGAGGATTATGTTAGAAAGAATCATCCTCTGGCAGCCATGTAGAACAAAAGTTTGACAAAGTTCTAAAGCATCTTTAAGTATCCTGTAGAATCCTCTACCTGCTTATTACTGAAGCCCCAGCATCAATAACCAACGATGTGCTCATTACACACGTCAGTTATAGTCTACCACTAAACTGTCTAAATTCAAAACCAAAAATGGCTAGTCTTCAAACAGCTGAGAACAAAATGTGCACATTCATTTACTTATCATATAACAGGAGACACCACTTCATCAGAAAAATAAATGGTTATTAATTGAGACAAGATTCACACTTTCATTAATAATATAACCTAAAAATTGTTAAATGAAAGCTACTGCCCACCTTTAAAAGCACTCATAGTCAGAGGCCTAGAGCATACCTTAATAAATCAGGACACCCTACAAATGCAAAGACCTTCATACATCATGGCAGCAACAGATACAAAAACTTATACAGTATTATACCTGGAGCTTGAAATACTGTAACAAAACACAGAAACCTGGAAAACTAAATCTCTTTCAAAAGGTCCTTGAAATATACCTCACTAGCAAATACAAAGTGCATTTGTTATGGAGAACCAGGTTAAGATCTCTGGAATTGGTGTATAAGGTATTCTATTAAAAATCACTCTATACTCAGCAGTATGCAACCATAATATATTTTATATATTTTGATATCTAGTAATTTTCTATATGATGGAAAAAATTTGAGTAAAAAATATTAGTGACTTCTATGAAAGCAGTGAAAATATCTATAAATGTACAGTGTTAGTATCCAAGTATGTATGTAATGCACAGATATGGGTGACAATGTAGAACTAGTGTTTGCTTTGTGAAAACCTATTAACTACATTTTATTTAGGAGCACATGCTGTGTTAGAAGACTGTGATCTTAATGTATAAGATGAATGGAATAGGTAGACTATACCTAGAATAAAAATGCTGGTTATAATGTAAACGGAATGCAAATGCTGGTGTGAAAATCCACATCATAGCTCTGTATGCTGATTTGACATCAGGCAATTAACCTCAAAGGTTTATTGCATTGCAGTACTCACCTGAAAGGAAACTGTAGCTGTGCAATAAAGCTGTGATGTTGATTATTGTAATAGTGTTGTACTGTTTCAGTTTCAATTCACAGCTGTAGTGGTCGTAATGCATGGACCACTACACTCTGAAGTCAACTTTCTTATTTAGATAGCTGCTTTATCCAGCTTACAATTCAGATGGAGTTTCTTTCTTCCTTGATTTTCTTGATACACTCTTTATCTCATGTTTGGAAATGTTTAGTAAGCTTGTTGTAGTGGAGTAGAGGTGATGGACAAATTTTACTTAGAAATATGTTTTAGCTTCGCAGAAAACAGCAAACAAGAAGAATACCCTTTCTTCATCTCTAGTTACTTTTGTATGAACTATAATTGAATATAATATATTTGTATTTCTTTCTGTGCAGTGTACAGACAAAAGTGTTCCTATTTTAGATAAAGTGGAATCTCCAGAGTCGTCTCCATTATAACTTCCCAAATAGCTGTTTGGTTCTACATAATCATAACTTCCTGTGCCTTCAGAGAGTTTCTGGTTGCTGTAGTTGATATTTAAAAGCCATTATTTGACAAATTAATTTTGGTTTATGTTTCCAGTATTTTTAAAGCATATAGGACTTATTCCTTCATTCATTTTACAATATGTCCTTTAGCTGTTTTCCTGAAATCTTTAGTTAGTACTTAATAGCGGATCTGAGTAGCTTAACAATAGTTCAAAAACAGACCTTTTAGTAACAAGTTACACATTGTAATGAGTGCTTAAATGGAGCACACGCCAAAAAACATTGCTTCACATTTCTAGTTACATTTGCAAGAACTGTCTACTGTCACATTTTCCTATTTTTTTAAAGAGCTTCTGCTATCTGTAGAAACTCTTTAAAGGCTATTATTTGACAAATGAATGTTGGCTTTTATTCCCAGTGCTGTATAATTAAGTAACATGTGGTGAAACTAATCCAGCTCCCAGTATGAGTTGTCTTCTTACTATGTCAGCAATGTCATAGCTTGTTGTTGTTGACAGCTGTGCTTATGTAAAGCAGATTATTTATTTTGTGTCAATGACTGGCAGTAGTCAAATCTAATGAACTCACGATCATCAGCCACAGGAAAAAGAAACGATTCACTGTTTATTAAATACAAATATAAATCCAAACGACTAAGCTCTTTCGACTTATCAATTGTTAGGCTTCTTCAGAGTCATTTGAAATAACTTAAAACCCATCTTATATATGCTGATGTCATATGAGCAACCAATCACATTTTTTCATTTTTAAATGAATATTTTTTTAAAGAACCAGTTACACCTTTCCTATTTAAAGTAACAGTCAAGTTCAACACCAAAGCCATGTTCACACATAGATATGTTAAAAATAATACAAAATACATGTTAACCAAAACAATGAAAACATAGGCAAACTGTGGTGATAACTTCTTTGTGTGAATTCAGGAAAGTTTTGGTTGTTTAAATCACCATTGCCCTTTGTTTTAAAATCATAGCCAATGAAATACTGTCAATGAGACCTGGAAAGGCAGTGGAATTTAGTCCGAGTTGCCATTTAAACTCCCTAGCTTCCACTTCAAGTTTAACATCACCACATCTTTCATTGGAAAAAACCCTATCAATAACAAAAAAGATGAATTTCTTGAAATTGGTACATTTAATACTATGAAGAAACAGAGCATTGTGTGTATCTTTGTTTTTGATTACCCTAAGATGTTCGCTTATCCTATCCCTCAACCTGCGTACCATTTTTCCAACATAGAATCCTGGGTATTACGTGCAAGTTGCCAAATCATAGAGGTGTTACATTTATATCTCCTGGGACATTTGAGGGAATAGTTATAATTGCTGAGACATAAGGGCCATCATTAATAAATTTACAATATCTGCATCCACCACATTTAAACATTAGTGATTTGTACTCTGTTTTTCTATTCTTGTTGGAGTATCCTTCCAAAATGTTTTTAATATTCTTACCCTTACTGTAACTACTTGGGGTTTTAACCCCAATTTCTCCTTTGTTTCCTGTTCTAGACATATATCCCAGTGTCTGTGGATTATAGAGACTAGGTCGAATGTCTGATTACTGTACTGCAATACCATTGTATCACAATCATTACTCTTCCTGTTATTTTGTAGTAAACCACTACTAGTTCTTAAAATGGGCTAGAAGAGGTGTTTCTCTTAGCTAATATTTCACGTTTAGCATTCACCAACAACTCAACGGAATAGCCACTCTCGATAAACATTCCAACCAAAGTGTACAGCTCTTCCTTGAAAGTTGTATCATCACCTACTAAATGGGAAAGTCTCACCATTAGTCTCTTTACAATACTTTTCCTCTGGTGTAGGGGTTGACAACTGTTGAAATGAAGTAAGGTGTTCGAAAAAGTTTGTTTTCAAAAATGTTGCTATTTAATACATTCTCAACCTTACTTTTAGAAAGACGTATATCTAGAAAATCAATGTCATTGGCTCTCCATTGACTAGTGAACTCCAAGAATGTAGTCGTAGTGTTCAAATGTTCTACAATATCAAGAGCCTCTTGTTCATCCCCCTGCCATAGAATAAGAATGTCATCCAAGAACCGGTTGTATAGTTTTATTTTATTCATGTAAGAAGAATCAAAAACATACCTTTTCTCTTATTCTAAAAGTACAAGGTTGGCAAAAACGGGAGCACAATTGGCCCCCATTGCCACACCTGCTATCTGGTGAAATAACTCACCCTCAAGAGCCAGGAAGTTATTTTTAAGGACCATCTCCATGATGTCTATGAGGAAGTTTACTTTTTCCATTTCTATTTTTGACTTCTTATTCTTATAAGACTTTCATGAAACATCTCCAAACCCTCTACATGTGGAATGACAGAAAATAAAGTGACAACGTCACTTGTTAGAAAAGAATACTCATATTCTTCCCTAACTGATCTTAGTCTCTAAAAACAATCCCAAGAGTCTTTGAGGATGTGTGCTGCTTCCCTTATTACATGACTTGCCCATTTATTGACCCACTCTGCCAGGGGTTCTGTTTTTGATCCCCTGGCTGCAACAATGGGTCTAAATGGTGGGTTTTGTAGATCTTTATGGATCTTTGGAATACCAAAAATCTGGGGTGTCACTGGTTTCTCAACTGTCAAGTACTTGACGTCTCTTTGATTAATGGCCCCCTGAAATACAGCATATAATAGAAAATAATCTATTCTCATGTAAGCACTATTGACTTCATTCTTAGAAACCCTGGCATAGGTTGAGGAGTCGTTAAGTATGTTAAACATTTTGGACACATAATCAATTTGTGTCATAATAACAAGTCCTGCCCCCTTGTCTGGTTTCATAATTCTGATGTTTTCGTCACTGGCCAAATTGATAAGAATGTTCCTTTCTTCCAGAGTTAAGTTCCCCACTGTTCTGTTTTTCTCAGTTGCCAACTTTCTAAATTCTATTTCACACATTTTTTCAAACAGTACAATGTCAGAATTGTTGGGGGGAATAAAAACGCTTCTATGCTGTAAGGTATTTGTTCTGTGATTTAAATTCAATTCACCACTGTCTGAAGTATGACCTTACCTTGAGTTGTCTTGTATATAACCTTAAACTAATCAATATCCTGGCTAAATCAAGTTTAAAGTCAGGCACAAATGACATTCCTTTCTTAAACAAATCGAAATGTAACTTCTGCAAATGCAAATCACTAATGTTGTATATCATGAAACCCTGCTTTTGAATGGTCGCACATACAGAATACGTACTTAAATTTGCATCTGTGTTAACTATGAAGCCTTCAAAATCAGTAATCAAATTTGACACAGACATAACATCACTTGCATCAAGTATTCCAAGTACTGTTACTTGCATCTCTTTTTTTGCCCCACCCCATTGTCTCCTACTGTTGTATCCATTGTTCGGTTGATTCCAGGAGCCCCTGTTTGTTTACCTCCTTAAACGCTCTGACCTCCTTCCTTGGGGGTCTTGTTCTAAAAAAACTTCTTCCTGATATGGTTCAACAGCCATGTTTTTCTTGTTACTAGAGGAATTCTGAATAGTAATGTTGTTTCTCCTCTCGTTTTCATAAACAGCATTGTTCACAATCCTGTCTCTTTTTTCAAAAGGATAAGCTAAATTGTTTTTATAATCAGCTGTATCTCTACTCAGTTTTCACTGTTTAATACTCAAATTACTTTTGACATATGAATCCAAGTCATTTAGAACTTTGTAATAATTTTGACTGTGTTGTGAAAATAATAAATCATTAACTATACTTTGATTTAATGCTATTTCATTTTGTAATGCATTTAACTTACTTTGGTTGTTCCTCATTATTATGTCTATCATTTCAAGTCCCGCTTTATCAAATAAAGTAATCAATTCATGATATGCATGTTTCTTGTTTAATAAGTGATGATGCAACTTTCAAGGAAGAGCTTTACAGTTTGGTTGGGATGTTTATTGAAAGGGGATATCCTCTTGAGTTGTTGGTGAATACTAAACATGAAATATTAACTAAGAGAAATATCTCTTTTAGCCCCATTTTAAGAACTAGCAGTGGTTTAGTACAAAACAACAGGAAGAGTAATGATTGTGATGTAATGGTACTGCAGTACAATAATCAGACATTAGACCTATTCTCTATAATCCACAGACACTGGGCTATATGTATAGAACAGGAAACAAAGGAGAAATTGGGGTCAAACCCCAAGTAGTTTACAGTCAGGGTAAGAATATCAAAAACATTTTAGAAGTATACTCTAACAAGAATAGAAAAATAGAGTACAAATCTTTAATGTTTAAATGTGGTGGAGGCAGATATTGTAAATCTATTAATGACGGCCCTTGTGTCTCAGGTAGCAGTTATAACTATTCCCTCAAATGTCCTAGGAGATGTAATTGTAACACCTCTATGATAGTTTATTGGGCAATTTGTATGTCATGCCCGGGATTCTATGTTAGAAAAACAGTACGCAGGTTGAAGGGTAGGATATGCGAACATCTTAGGGCAATCAAAAACAAAGATACACACAATGCCCTGTTTCTTCATAGTACTAAATGTACCAATTTCAAGAGATTCATCTTTTTTGTTATCGATAGGGTTTTTCCTAATGAAAGAAGTGGTGATGATAAACTTGAAGTGGAAGTTAGGGAGTTTAAATGGCAAGTCTAAATTCCACTGCTTTACCAGTTCTCAATGACAGTATTTCATTGGCTATAATTTTAAAACAAATGGCCATGGTGATTTAAACAACCTAGAATTTCCTGAATTCACACAAAGAAGTTATCACCACTGTTTACCTATGTTTTCATTGTTTCGGTTAGCATGTATTTTGTATTATTTTTAACATATTTGTGTGTGAAAATGGCTTTGGTGTTCAATTTGACTGTTTCTTTAAATAGGAAAGCTGTACCTGGTTCTTAAAAAAATATTCATTTAAAAATGAAAAATGTGATTTCTTGTTCATATGAGATCAATGTATATAAGATGGGTTTTAAGTTATTTCAAATTACTCTGAAGAAGCCTAACAATTGATAAGTCGAAAGCACTTAGTTGTTTGGATTCATATTTGTATTTATTAAACAGTGACTCATTTTTTATCCTGCAGCTGGTGATCAGTTTTACTTTTTGTTTTATTAGTTTTGTGTGCCTGTTTTTTGTTTTTTTAACTCTAAGTATGGCTTCACCTTTACCTGCTGATAATATACTCTAACTAAATTACCATAACTAAGTGTAAATGATGCTTGTATACCTGACAGACTGGTATTATAGACTACTATAAATTAGCATAACAACGTACAAATGATGCATGTACACCTGGCAAACTGAAGCTCAATTCTCACAACCTCCACTTTTTATGCTGTTGCCCTTTAACTGCTCTTTATTATTTACTGTTTTTAGTTGTGCCATTAAATATCAGTAAACATAATGCTATCTGATGAATTTCTGAATAACAAAATGTGGACATAATGAAGCAGCACTCTCAGGTGAATCTCTTCGTTTCCTGATTAGTGTTTTATCCAATTTGCTAAGAAGCTGATGCTTCTTCCTTAATTCATTTTCCTGTGTATTATGCCTACAATGTGCTACACAGTACATTCTCCTATCCGCCATCATCCATTAGGACACAAGCACAGCTGGTAAAAGATGGTGTCTTCATATAACGTTCCCATGGAAATATGACATTTACTATTGACTGGTAACCTACTTAAAGATAAGGAGAACATTCATTCACTCATTCATTCATTCATAGATACCTAGACAGGATCGTATCAAAGCTGAGGCCTATCCCATCATGCAGTGTCTACAAGACAGAGAAGCAATCCAACTGCAGTCAGTTAATAAGCTTTTGTGATGAGTTTGTCTAAAAAGCTCTATTGCATTGTGACAAATATTGCTGGACACAAGTTTATAAGCTCTTTATTTAGTTAATTCTGTATAACATTTCTCTGAATGGTGATGATAGGTTTATTATGGAGATCTTATAAGTGCTCTGTTTCTAAGATTTTACTTTCTGAGCTCTAAAACGTGGCTTTCTTTTTGTGTAGAAAGGAGTAGAAACATGCAATTCATTTGAAAAAAATCTCCTGAGTTTAACTAGCTTTCCTTTTTTAACCATCAAAAGTTTATAAAAAAAAGGTCATATGTTTAGTTTTAATCATATTAACCCAACTAAGTTTGTGCTGACAGCTCAGATTGTGAGCATGTTGCTAACATTAACAAAATCATGTAACATACTTCATTACATTTGTTGGTTTCTGGAGGAGCATGTCATTGCATGTAACAGGAATGTTATAGACACAGAGCTGACTTTCAGTGACATTGACTGTGTATAAGGTGACATTTTAGCATAATATTAAATGGCTGCGAACAGCCAGTACATGTGAAAAATAAGGAGGTCCCATTATTAGTATTTTAACATGCATCCATTTAGAGGGTTTCACATCTCAGGAACACTTATGAGCACTAGCCACAATATGGAAACAGCAAGAACAAACATATGACAATATCCCATGCTGCTAATACAAGGGTCAAACACTTATAGCACTGTTTCTAGAAATAGTAATGATAATATTGATTATATTGAGAATACAGTCTATATCAGTATGGCGAGTCACTGCATTGTACTTCAACAGTTTTGGATTCATAAAAGCTTCAAAAACAAAGTTCAACAGCTAGCCAAAAGTAAAATTCAAGGAGGCAAAATGCACTGTTTTTCACCCTTTGTCTTGGTGTTATTGAAAGGCAGTCAAACAGGAAGCAGTGTAATGCATTTTTCATTTTACTGTTGTAGCCACTCTGACTTTATTGTTTTTTTATACTGGACACAATGTCAGCAGTTTAAAAGCTGCTTAGGCACACAAAAGCAGTGTCTGACCACTAGAAATGCAATGTCATTCTGCTAGTGTAGTATTTTAGCCATCTGGTTTATTGAGGACATAGTGCATTTGGAGTATACTTTGTTCATGGAAATCCTGAACTACTGGGGCTCAAGATAACACACTAGGAATCGTACCCGTGTCTCTAGTTTTACAGCCCATATTCTTACCTGCAATGCTTTTATTTTTAAAAGTCGGATTGAAAAGCACTACTAAAATATAACAGCCAGATTAATAACCATTTTGCATATCATTTTATGAGGTGTCAGTAATGTACACAATGACTACTCTAACAAAATGACCAATTAAAAATGACCGATTACAAAAATGTTATCATACTTCAGCAGTGATGAAATTAAAACACCATTTCAGCAAATGAGTAAATCAGAAACAGGAACAGGCCACCTTCTTCACAAATAAAACCGGTAATTTATTAGACTTTAAGTGCGGTTAATTATAATACACTTTTCGTCGAGTATGAGTACTCGACTTCTTCAGAAGTTTAAAAACAATGAACAATGGGAATGCAACAGTTATATACTAAATAAATTAAATTAATTAATTAGTGGGCTGTGTACTTCGCCCTGTTGGTAATTTTATTGTCATGGTAACGTAGTTTTTTCTAGTCACCACGCCTTCAGTGTGTTTCCACGCAAATGCAGAATTACAACAAGCCCACCAAATTAATACAATATAATATAATGTAATAATTAAAAGTCTAACACAAACTAATGGTAATAGATAACCCACTACCCAACAATTCAATCATTATTTAAAACAAATATACCAAACATTTTGTCTTAGTTTAAAGTTAGTTAAAATTGAAGTTACCATAAAGTTAGAGTTAAAAGGAGTTAAAAGGGTCTGCATGGTGGGAAGTGCACCAGTCCCATTCAAGCTCATCTGGCCAAACAGTCGTGGGTTCAAAATTGCTCCCTCCAGTCAGTCCCACCACTTTGGTTACACACATATAGCAGCATTAAACAGTACAGACGGTACCACTACTAACCCTAAACTCTCAAAGGTGTTGTCTTTGGAAAATTTTTTTGTGTGCAATCGTAAATAATCGATTTAACTCCCTTACCTAAACTACTTTAGTTTAATTTAAAACCAAGAAATCCAAAGGTCACAAATGCTTATTTACTCTAAAAAATAATAAATGTAAAGTATATATTTGAAAAAGGAAAGAAAAAGAAATAGGAAATAAAACAGGAAAGGCTACATCTTTTGTGTAAACTTTTGATATGCTACCCTTTCCTAATACATTAGTTTAATCTAAATCGAAATCAATACACCTTGTCTAATGCATACTGGACTTACTAGGCACCAGTACCGGTGCCCTGTAAAGTCCATCTAATTGTTTTCAGTTTGTTACCCAACCTTGGCTCCCTTATTCAAAATAAGGATAAAACTTTCCTGAAATAACATCAGTAAAGAAGTGGAATTACCCTCTCACCATGGTAAAAAAGCCATTCAGGTTACCCTAGATTTAAAGTATCTAAATACATATTATCGTCTATAATTCTCTACTTTCAAATTTCCTTACGGCCAATTTCAAAGTTGTTCAAAGTACCAGGATTCAGAAACTAGCCATTAAAGTCAGATTTCACCTCTCCAAGTTCTTCAACTTGAGAATACATGCAATAGAGGTCATTTCATTAATACCTGGTCTCTGGTTTGCATTGGTTCATAGCTGCCAGAGGAGTTCCTTCCTTTCTAGTTTTAGTGAATCGTACCCTCCTCTTACATCCCTCGTTTGTTGGTCTATTACTCTAAACTTAAACTTATGACCAGTATTGTCATAGTGGTGCCTGGCTAAGGCGTTAGTCGTCTTGTTGTTTCTGATGCTATATAAGTGTTCATATATCCTTTCATTGAGCTTTCTATCGGTCTTCCTGATATAGAATGCCGGACAATGAGAGCACTTTGCCAGGTACACCACTAGTTTGCTGTTACAGTTAAACTTAGAGTTTGTTCAAAACTTTTGGTCCCCTATTACAAAATTCAGTCCTTCATCTATGTACTTACAGTACTTACACATTTGGCACTTAAACATTCCTAGTTTAGTTGTATATGGTTGCCTAGTGCCCTCCAATAACTCTTTTAAGTTGTTGCCACGTTTGTAGACTATTTTGGGTCTATCCGGTAGAATGGACTGGAATTCATTATCATTAGTTAAGAACTCCCAATTTTTCAAAATAATTTTGTTAATTCTGTGTGAATCCAAGTTGAATGTACAACTAAATCCACAAAGAAAATCAGAATTGTCCATTCCCCTGGATCCTTGTGCATTTGTTCCATCCTTATTGGCACAGCCATTATTCAACAAGGGGACGTACTCCTTTAATCTCCTTTTCCATTTAACCTCCTCAGTGATTTCGAACAAAAACCCAGGGGGATACCCCCGCTTAAGGAAGAATTGAGTTAAAATTTGACATTCTTCCAAAAAGTCTTCATCATTACTGGTCATTCGTGCTGCTCTAACAAGTTGCCCCTATACCACCGATTTCTTTTGGTGTCTAGGGTGGCAACTTGAATAGTGCAGCATAGAGTTAGAATAGGTTTCCTTTCGGTGTATTTTAGATACCCATTCTTTGTTGTCATAATCTTTACTTAAATCTATGTCCAAGTAATCTATTCTATCCTTACTGTATTTATAAGTGAATGAGAGGAACTCAGTAGACATATTGAGGGTTAACATCAAGTCATTAATTTCTAATTCTGTTCCTTGGTATACCATGACTATATCGTCAAGGAACCTGGTGTAAAAAATTATATTTGAATTAATGGCTTCCACTTTTAGTATATTATTTCTCTCCCAATACGCCATAACTAGGTTGGCAATGCTTCCTCCACTTGGGGAACCCATGGCAACCCCAATTTTTTGATGATACAGTTCGTTATTAAACATCAAAAAATTGTAAGAAAGAACTGTATCAATCAATTCACCTGCCAATTGGATTTCCCCATTGGGTGCCTTCAAAATCTTCAACATTGCTCCAACCCAGTCCGTAGCTATATCATGGGGGATATACGAATACAGCTCTTTCACATCAGTTGTAACTAATAAACACTCGGGATGGAAGTCAACCATATTGATTGCCTCTAAAAAGGACCATGAGTCTTTGGTTATTTGTCTTTCATTTTTTACATATTTTTGCAAGATTCTGTCCAAAACCTTACTACAAGTATAGGTAATACTTTTTCTCCCATCCACTAGTGGCCTCATAGGGGGGTTGTTAATATCTTTGTGGATTTTAGGGATTCCAAATAACACTGGGGTCCTAGGTGTTTGCTGTTGCATATAAATATAGGTTTCCCTATCAATTCTTGCCTCCACATAAAGTTCCTCTATAAAGGCTTTGACCTTCTGGTGAGCTCCATTCATTTTGTTGCTAGTAACCTTCAAATAAGCTTCGCTGTCTAAAATGAGGTTCATCCTAGTGGTGTAATCCTCATTAGCCATTATAGTAATTCCTCCCCCTTTATCTGGTTTCATTAGGCGCACAGGGGCTTTCCTAAGAAACGAGAAATCCTCTCTTTCATTCTTAGTAATATTGTGGCCCCTTCGCCTATGTCTAGTTGTTTGTTTTTTCAAGTTCCTCAGATCCATTTCAGTTACTTTTTCAAAAAGCAGTAAGGCAGGGTGTAATGGGGGATTAAAAACACTGGACACATAGAATTCAGACCTCTGGCTTAGGTTATTACCCAGTAACAATGACAAATTAAGTTTTCTAATAAATAACTTTAAATCGACTAGGGTATGCGCCAGGTCGAAATAGGAGGAAGGAACAAAAGTGTTACCCTTAGACAGTAATTCAATGATATCAATACTAATGTTGTAGTCAGTGTAGTTATACACCTTAAAGTCACCACTTTTGTTAAATAAAACCTTACAGTCCAAGTTGTTATTTTGGCACTGTTCAAACTGTTCCCCTTGGTTTACCACCTCTTCCTCCTGGCCCCTTTCCTCTTGTTGTTCGGAGGCCGCTGGTTGGAGGCTCCTGGTTGAAAATTTTGTGTCTGGGGTGCTCGTTTGTTGATCCCACCTCGGTTACCCCTATTATCGTTGTTACCATTTAATCTATCGTCCTGATTCGCCAACCTCTCACTTCTTCTAACATCATTACTGTTGGGAGGCCCATTGTATCTTATATCGTCTTCAAAATCACCGTCATCATTAATATGGTCCTCAGTCGGTTGGTTCACAGTAACCTGCCCCCTCGTGGTAGCGTCTCCTCGTGTTACTGGGATAGAATTGAAATACTTTGCTGGTTTAGGGTAGGCTGTCCCGTTTTTATATTCATTGACATCCCTAGTTATTTTTTTCTTTTTAGTGAGGTTAAGCTTTAAGAGGTGTTCATCAATACTGATGAAACACCTTTCATACTCAAACTGATATCTCTGATAGTCAATGTCATTCTTAATTAGGCTATCCAGTTTGTCAATTTCCCCTAGTAGAATATTAATTGATATCTGGTATTGTTCACATAGTAAACCCAACAACTCCAGTCCGTGTTTGTCAAAAAGCTCAATTAGAGCAGTATGGAAGGGGGACCCTTCCACCAGTCCGGCAGGGAACTGCCAGTGCCTTAATCCTTTAGGCACTACTTTGAGTCTGATGCATTCACGAAAGTATGCAACTTCGAGTTGCAGCTTTCTAACTTTAAACAATTTTTCATCGAAAACATTCAATCTGGTTGATAAATCTGGGCTTACCTCAAGTGTATTACTTAGACTGGCATTAATTGGTATTTTTCCAAAAGAAAACTCTCTGTGTACCCAAACATCCAGGGAGGGTAGCGTAGAAGTAAGCCCATTCACCCACGGGCGTCCGATTCCTTGGGGCCCCATCGGTATAGCAGGTTCTGCACTAATGGCTTTTGATCAATACAGTCTATTAAATCCAGTGCTGTTGTTCTCACTATCACCATTATTTCCTGTACATCCCTTTGGAACGTTATTGTTGCCGCTATTCAGCGCTCGTGTATCCGCTGTTGTTCCTCCCGTTGCACCGCTCTCTTCATTTTGTACTCCCCTTTGAGTACCAATTACCGTCTCAACCTGCTGAGATAAATGGTCCACTTTCTGTGTGAGGAGTTCGATAAGGGCCGTTAGGTTACCTCCACTCTCCTGCGAGTTACTACTTTGTGAATGAGGGCTGCCTGGTTCCATGACCCACGAAAAGACAAACCAGGAAATATAAGTTACGAACAACCGGTAAATCAGAAACAGGAACAGGCCACCTTCTTCACAAATAAATAGATAAGGAGAACATTCATTCACTCATTCATTCATAGATACCTAGACAGGATCGTATCAAAGCTGAGGCCTATCCCATCATGCAGTGTCTACAAGACAGAGAAGCAATCCAACTGCAATCAGTTAATAAGCTTTTGTGATGAGTTTGTCTAAAAAGCTCTATTGCATTGTCACAAATATTGCTGGACACAAGTTTATAAGGTCTTTATTTAGTTAATTCTGTATAACATTTCTCTGAATGGTGATGATAGGTTTATTATGGAGATCTTATTAGTGCTCTGTTTCTAAGATTTTACTTTCTGAGCTCTAAAACGTGGCTTTCTTTTTGTGTAGAAAGGAGTAGAAACATGCAATTCATTTGAAAAAAAATCTCCTGAGTTTAACTAGCTTTCCTTTTTTAACCATCAAAAGTTTATAAAAAAAAGGTCATATGTTTAGTTTTAATCATATTAACCCAACTAAGTTTGTGCTGACAGCTCAGATTGTGAGCATGTTGCTAACATTAACAAAATCATGTAACATACTTCATTACATTTGTTGGTTTCTGGAGGAGCATGTCATTGCATGTAACAGGAATGTTATAGACACAGAGCTGACTTTCAGTAACATTGACTGTGTATAAGGTGACATTTTAGCATAATATTAAATGGCTGCGAACAGCCAGTACATGTGAAAAATAAGGAGGTCCCATTATTAGTATTTTAACATGCATCCATTTAGAGGGTTTCACATCTCAGGAACGCTTATGAGCACTAGCCACAATATGGAAACAGCAAGAACAAACATATGACAATATCCCATGCTGCTAATACAAGGGTCAAACACTTATAGCACTGTTTCTAGAAATAGTAATGATAATATTGATTATATTGAGAATACAGTCTATATCAGTATGGCGAGTCACTGCATTGTACTTCAACAGTTTTGGATTCATAAAAGCTTCAAAAACAAAGTTCAACAGCTAGCCAAAAGTAAAATCCAAGGAGGCAAAATGCATTGTTTTTCACCCTTTGTCTTGGTGTTATTGAAAGGCAGTTGAACAGGAAGCAGTGTAATGCATTTTTCATTTTACTGTTGTAGCCACTCTGACTTTATTGTTTTTTTTATACTGGACACAATGTCAGCAGTTTAAAAGCTGCTTAGGCACACAAAAGCAGTGTCTGACCACTAGAAATGCAATGTCATTCTGCTAGTGTAGTATTTTAGCCATCTGGTTTATTGAGGACATAGTGCATTTGGAGTATACTTGGTTCATGGAAATCCTGAACTACTGGGGCTCAACTAGGAACCGTACCCGTGTCTCTAGTTTTACAGCCCATATTCTTACCTGCAATGCTTTTATTTTTAAAAGTCGGATTGAAAAGCACTACTAAAATATAACAGCCAGATTAATAACCATTTTGCATATCATTTTAGGAGGTGTCAGTAATGTACACAATGACTGCTCTAACAAAATGACCAATTAAAAATGACCGATTACAAAAATGTTACCATACTTCAGCTGTGATGAAATTAAAACACCATTTCAGCAAATGACAAATAAAGATCTTCTACTGCAAAAATGAAAATACTGAACATTCAGCAACGATACTTCATGAAAGCCAGCATTTAGCATAACTGGATGATTAGAAAAATGAGCTTTCTTATTAGTTGAATATGCATTTTCTGGAATGCTGTCAGTTGTAATTGTCAGCTCATCACAGGGCCTTCCCCACCTTTCCATGTCCACATTCCTTTTCAGCCATTGCAGCCTATCTATGTATATGTCTAAAGGATATGCTATTACAGACTGAATACCAAGTAAATGGACTAGTAACTGTTGATTCACATATTCTGAATTCAACCAAATCAACTTCTTACTGCACTGAACACAATCATATACACTATTAAACATTCACATGCATGCATACTGATGGACATATGGAGACACACATGCATGGATGAACACAGACATGCACACAGACACATACACATATGCAATCAATACGCACTCATTGGCTGTGTGTTAGTTTATTATTTGGGCTAGTATAGTGGTCATTCTTCGGTAAGGGACCACTGCAATACCTTACCCCTCCACAGGGATGGACTGCTGCATCTGCCTAATCCATGTGTAGTGCACTGTTAATGTTGTAGACTTAGGAGATGCAGAAGTGTCCATAACACTGTATATAGAACAGGTGGGATTGAAAGTCAGTGTATAATTCTGGATGCTCTACCTAAAGAAGTACATTAGATTGGTGAGGGGTGTTTAAAGGAAAGAAAAGAATCCCAGACATGAAAACAAATGAAATGTAGGACATAAGTCATACAATATAGGTGCAAAAAATACTCAGGTATAGGGCAATATAAGTGACAGGAAAGTATGAATATTAATAGTGGTTTGAATGGCAGGCGCTAGGTATAAGTTTAAGACTGACATGTGAACATATTGCTTCATGAATAGCTAACAGGGACATGAAACAATCTGCCAGATTGGATATCAGGCTGTGAGTCTATAGACTGAGGCAAAAGGATGTGAGTTGGTGGAATGGATACAGAGATGGAGGGGACAACAGTTGTACAGGTGGTGTTTTTTATCAGTCATGCAGACATGACAGATTAGTAGTGTGCTTCATTCAGCAGCTGTTATACATTGTTATCTGTGTCTCTGGCTAGCTCTTCTACAATCAGTGGGGGTATTTAATAAAGCCTACATGGTCTTATTTACCATATAGGTAGCGTGGCACGCTGCTTACATGCAAGTAAGCAGGTCTGTGATGCAGTAAACAGAGCCAGGTGGCACACATGCACGCGCCAACATGGAAGTGTCCGTGGCATGCAAATCACCTCATAAGCAGGTGAATTTCATGCAAATGAGGGAGGTAGAGCAGTCCAGCAAGCAGAGAGGCAGTCCTGCAGACCCCATGTTGGTGTCCATAGTGTACATGGAAAAATTCAGTATACAGGATTTAAACAGACAATAGGGGTGTAAAACTGTAATTAGATGGACAGAAATAGTATAGCCGACACAGATATATCCAAAACTATCCACCATGTGTCCAAAAATATAAGGGAATTAAGTTAAAATCATTTTATTTTTTAATGATCTGGTTATGTTTGCACAGCACCTCAGTGCGCAAACATACAGTTATAAAAAAATAGTGGAAAAATAAATTTCATGCTTTCCAACGCAAGCATGCTTTGCGCACTCCACAAGTACAGTGCCTGCAATCACATCTTCAATGGGTATAACCTGTGGCACATGCGATAAGTACTGCGAGCTGCAGTGTGTAACAGTAGATAGGTAGGGGTTCTAATCTCACTGCAGTCAACTCGGTGTGTCTGTAAGAATATCCCCTTGCAGCACAATTGACATGCCCTCATGGACTATGCCTGTGCAATGGTTATGCACCTTTTGGCCCTGTAACTAGCTACTGCCCTCTAAATTGCCTTCCTCTACACAACCTGCTGATGTCATCCACTTTAAGAGTGCTGGCTGTCAGATAAACTTCATGATGCATATGATGAGCACTATAAGCTATAGTGTGCAACAATAGATAAGTAGGGGTTCTAATCTCACAGCAGCCAACATAGTGTGGGTGTATATCCATATCGCATAAATATGATAACCTTTGTAATATACACATTGGTATGATTTTGCATTATTTTACTGGTTGTCGGTGATGTGGCCTCCCAAATGAATGGCCACAACATGGGATGCTTAAATCAACAAGTATTATGTGTCCTACACGGATAGTACTAGCAGACATGAGACATGGTGTGTGCATCCAGTATTGTCCTCTGTACTGTGTACCACTACATAGGTAAGTTTTCCACTGTGCATGCAACCAACATACACTATGCGTGCACTGTGGTGTGTCCTGTATGCAGTGAGTAGAAGTGCTGCTAGCCTGAATGTAGCCATGTGTGCATGTCAAGCTGTGACAGCACTATATATCATGTCACAGAGCAACACAAGATGTGCACATCACTAGCATGATGGTCATACAGCCATCACAATTGGAGACATTGCTAACCCTTGTCATAGGAATAGCACATATTGCCTAAGTCCATGGAAGATGCAGCCGCACCACCATTGCTGAGATTACATCCGCTATACAGATGGCATGTGCAGAAGTGCACTGAGGTGCTCTCTGTACCATACCAGTATGGAGGGTCTGTGTGAAGGATGCATTACGTCTGCTACACAAATGTCACCAACAAGCATGTACTAATAACATCCCATAGTGGCTTTATGTCCTTAGGGTGACTAATCCATCTACTATGCTTCCTAGGGATAGGCAGCATATACAATCAAGTGGGGTCACACCTTGTCCTGTATGCATGGCACAGATCACCTATGAGTACGCTGAAGGGCACAGGAGGCACTGACATGCATTGCAGATGAACAGTGGTGAGCACATACTGATGATGTGATAGGACCCTGTGAGGAACCATACTGTCATCTGCATGTGTCAAAACAGTTTGGAAAGTACAGCAAAACATGGCCGTTGTAGTCAGATAGTGGCATGCTGAGGGAGGCGTATATGGAGAGTATAGGTACATCACCTACCAGTGACTGTGACTGCTACTATGCCATATGAATCCTGCCATTCCACTGTGCAGACAAGTTGAGGTATTGCACATGAGCTGTACACCTGTGTGGCTGGGTCTTTGGGGCTACTTGTGACCCCTACATATGTACATCACATGTATGGACTGTCATGCTACTAACTGGGGACATAGGTATCCCCGATGGAAAGGATAGTGAAAATATATTCGATTGGGGTTTATGGCCATTACTGTGTCACCAGGTATGTATTTGTAATACCATCATGCAAGACACTGACATAACACAGTGACTGTATGAGTGTTCACAAGTAACAGGCAGCAGCCAACATTGTTAGCCACAGTCAGTCAGTACCCACGTGTACTGTGGAGACATGCAGTCCAAGCTGTAGAGGACCTACAGCTGTGCTTTGTTGAGCACTGCTGCTTACAGAATAGCTACTGGAGTTGAATATGCTGCGTATGTCTGCCATCAGTGGGCCATGTAGTGACCCCCACATTGACAGTATTGTGGATGCCTAAGTGGGTGCTTTGTACATGTTCCCTGCACAAGCGGTACAGTGAGATGGCTTGGCTCAGTCTGGGTGTTGTACACTCTGACGTACTCCCATCCATGTTCCTGTTGAGTGCCACAACAAGGTTTATACAATAGTAGGGCAGCAGGGCATGCTGCCTAATGTGTACACCATGTACAGACTGGAATGTCAGCTGGTGCATATGCAAGTGTCTGAGAGTCAAACCCTGGGAATATAACATCCAGACACAGGATATTTGTAGAAGTGTCAACTCCACCACCACACATTGTAGATATACATTCAGAGAGCCCAGGTGACATGTATCAAGGGTAGCAGACCTTATCGCAAAGTATGAATGCATGATTATGTGGACTGACCCCATTGTCCCTGTTAGACTGTTATTGACATATGCACCTAGGGAGCCATGCACGTATACACCCGTACCTTGCAGATGTCATATTTCTACAGTGCTGTCATGCTATCCTGTGCTACTGTATTGTCACCATGTGCCCATAGTTTATTCCTTCAGACCCCTGGAATAGAAACATTCAGAGGTCTGTAAGACATGTTATCTTGTAACACTACCACCAGTACAACATCATACAACATAAGGTCCACAAAGTTTGGGTCATAGTCATGGCACATGCCAGCATACGGTATCTGTTGTGTACCACAACAAGTGGCATGGCAAAACAATGCTGCATTAGACACATACATGTCAAGTAATGTAGTCACCCTGTGCATCAGACACATAGCTTAATTTCCCTGCATCGATGGCAAGGAGGACAGGGATATGGTACAGGTATCATCACCTGCACATGGTGTGGTGTGGGGGTGCCAAAGACCTAGGCTGTGCTAAACAGTTGACAGCAAGTGTATGAGTCAGGAAGGGGTGGGGGTTAAACAGGCCATGGAGAGATGTGGTGTGTTTGTGGGTGACCTGCATGTGACAGTGGTGTTTGAGTGCTAGCCCTACACGTGTGTATGTCAGACAGCTGTGGACTGTACATGGTAGACTGGACCATTCACCATCTCTGGTCACAAACACGACAACTGGCTCTGCCAGGAGTTGCACTAGCACCACCATGCCCAAGGTCAGATGCACTGCTAGTACCTGACAGTGACTGCTGTCTGCTGGGTATGTGTCCCCTGTGGGACCACCCAAAACCAATTACCCATGGCCTGCCATGTCATGGTGTGGACAGCGTACTTCCCTCTGTAGTGCTGGAGGTACTGCCACTACTGGAGCGTAACTCCACATGGTCACATGGACTCTCAGCAGTTGGTGTTGGTGACCTACATACATGGGTCCGGCACCCAACTCTGGCCAGACATTCCAGCACAGAAAATGTGCATCCCAGGACAGACACTGTCTCAGCCCACCATCTTTCTACTGCATCAGGAACCAATCCAGGGTGTCCCCAATGTGATGGAGGCAGTCACGGATATCAGACTGTGCTGCATCCATAACCCTAAGCATACATCTGGTGTTTCAGACAGAATGTGCCTGTGCCTCCATGATGGCTTGAAACATACAGCGAGTAACTCAAGATGTGACACCAGCAAAAGGTGGTGGATTGACAGCAGGCCTCCTACAAGCACCCCTGTCAATCTGTCTGTGTGGGACGTTGCTATCTCTCTGGCTATGGCCAGTGTCTACACTCACTGGAGCCATAGCTGCCGCACTTCCCTTTTCATTGTGTCCACCCTCTTACTGTCCAATATCTGTGGCCTCTGGGGACTGTGTATGTGTAGCCATACTGACTGTGTGTGAAGACAATGGGGGAAGAAGAGGGATGTCAACCTATGGGACAGATTGAGATACCGACAACCCCACCTGTGCCTCACTATGGCCACCATCATCATCAGAGTCCGATGAGATACTGACATCAGGTCATGAGGGGGACAGACTCCACCCCCCAGTCACATATGAAAGCCAAGACAAAACCAGTACATTACTGCCTGCATTTTTCTGTATGGTAAGCCACATACAAATGGGGATCCACAGCTGCATTACCAGTCTCACATCTTCTCATCTCCGGTCCCATGCACAATAGATAACCTCTAAACAACATACGCATACAAGTCAAAGCCTTTATAACATGCACCTCAGCTACATCCAGTTACAGCTGCTAGTACACTCTGCCTGTAAGGTATGCAGAATGACAATGTACGGGACAGAACTACACATAAAACCCAGTCATCTATCTTATGAATGATATGCCAGTACTGGTATCACTGCCTCAGGTATGTAACATTGACCTTATGTGTTTGAACACGCATCTTTGGTTATTGCCTCATGTATACCCGGCTGCATAGTCACTTATAACTATAAGTGCAAACATGTTAATGTTCATTCAAATACACACCTGTGATTATCCAGTCCATGAACTGTAGTCAACTGTTCCAGAATGGTACATATAAAGATTTTAATCTGGCTAAACACAACATTTGTACATAGTGCAATATGGCAGCCCTTAACTTTTATAGGGTATATAGGATCCATAAAATAACAGTATCATGCTTACCAGGTACAGGACTATGGGCTTGGGCAACTCCTGATGGGCCTATGAAAGGGTGAGGGAGAGGTATTGTCAGCACCACCATATGTTGCAACACTAACAAGTTAATATGTGCATATATTCACTTGTACAGTAGCCACTGTTACTGGCTATATTGCTGAGATTCAGAGTATGTTTGCACAACTGAGCTTAAACCCCAACCCCCCCCCCCCCAGTGCAGATAGAAGTGACATCCATGTACAGGTATATACAGCCTGCCACAATGACTGATAAAATATTAAAATGGTGGACACACTAAGCTTACCTAGATGCTCCCCTGCTGGGGGCACTGTGGAGCCCACCTCCATGATGTATGGTGTGATGGATAACTGGGGAGCTGTCAGGTGTTCCTAGGTTTGCCAGGAATTTCTCTGTGGCCAAAAGTGGTTGTATCACTGTAGGCCCTCCACCGGTGGCTGCATGATCCTGGCAACATCAGCTGCCCTTCTTTGTGCAGCATTCACCATATCTGTGGCTCTGCATCGCACCTGCTCATAGGTCCTGTCCTGCTGGCCATCTGATGATGCAGCCTTAGTGCATCCACTATTACCTCATTCTCTGCATCAGAGAAGGGGGCATGTCATCTGCGATACATGGTTCCTGAAAGATAACTAAAGGGGAACACATTACAGGACCAGATACATGGATGTGCACTATGTACAGCTTCAGCATGCCCATAATGGCCTGCACTACCCACTGCTCCCTCACACATCATACCCCACAATCTGGCAACATACTATGTGTGTGTATCCCAGAAAATAGAGCACTATGGGGGTATGTCCCTGTGTGCCATGACAGATTCTGCTGTATGTTCCTACACCCAGCACTGCAGTGTACTGTGGTGTGTCCCCTATGGGCAACCTCCCACTACAATGCCATACAGCCACTACCAGACAAATAGCAATGTGCTATTGCAACCACTATATGGAGTCAGTCCAGCAACACCAGTGTGCCACAATGACAGAAAACAATGCAAACCTGCTGTAGAATATGTGCCCTATAGGCATCATGCCTCTCAACTATACAGAAGTTTGCAGAATGTTAAGATGTTTGTGTCATACTTTTGGTCATTTTCATACAATATTGTGAATTTCTGACAATAGGTTAGCCAATCACTGATGGCCGATGTCAGAAAATGCAGACAGAGATCTGAGTTTAAGATGTCATACCCCTCAGAACACAGTTATGCTACTGTAATATCTGTTCTTCTATTCACCTTCTTACTTTGCATGAGCAATAGTTACTGTGTCCCTAATTTTGGGCCTTTGTCTCTCCATTAATTATGTTTTTGCTCAGATTACTTGCTGTAACAGGTTGACAGCTATGTTAGGGATATCTCTCAACCAGATATGGACAAACATCAACAGAATTATGGACTTAGCCGAAGTACATCACAGACAATCATTGACACTTTTAAAATGTTAGAACTATTTATGTGACACATTGACAGAATGAGAGGAGGTGAATTAGTATACATCATCTGACGTTACAGGAGTAAACACCTTTACTTACTGTCACTATGTATTATGTGTAAATCACTAGCTTTCCTTCAACAGCCAACCATTGTAGAAGGGATTAAGAGGGACAGATCTAAGATGTGAGTGGAAATCAGGGACAATTGAGAGGCATGCCTGTAGGTGTAGGACAGCTGAGTATCAATGGCATGTAATTATCATAGTTCTAAGACAGGCTTACTACTGTAATCCCTATCCTCCATACCTCCATCCTCCCATCTGCATCCTGTTATATGGAGAAATTAATTACATACCAAATGGAGTAAAGTACTCCTTTGTTGAACTTTCCGGTAATCCTTTGCAGATATGCTCTCTGTGTGAGTTAAATCTCATACAGACTTGTTCCCCCATAACCAGCTGCTTGCCTTTTTAAGGTACTGCTCATTAGCAGGTGCTTGCCTCTGCACCAGTCTGTGGCTCTGATATGCTAATTGTAGTCAAAATAGCTGAATTGCACTATCATTAGCCAATGACATGCCACTACACGGCAATATATAGGGCCTTCATGTAGACCTAGGCCCCTTTCTTAGCTGTTAAGATGGACATTACTGAGTTGTGGAGACTACAACATCACAGAGGGTAGGTACCATAACTGTCAACTGTAGAGATTTATGCAGTATGTCCACAGTTTCGCCTCATATGTGTGGTCAGTGTCCCATGACATTGTGGTCATCTTGCAATTCACAGGAAAACACTGGGGGTTGAGGTCAGTAATGGGAGATACACATTTGAATGTCAGACTTCATACCCCTCAGAATATGCATGTTAATGCAATAGCTGTTATTCTATCAACTTACTATCTATGTAGGAGCAAACTTTAAAACATGTTCCAATCTCTGGACCTTTGTATCCCCATTAATTATGGCTGTGTCCAGATTTCTTGTGCTAGGGGGTTGGGAGGTATGGTAGGTCTGTAGTAGCTACCTTTACATACAGGTGTGTGTACTTCTTATACAACAGCTGTGCACTTTGACAAATTTTTGTAGGTAAATTTGGACTTTCAAACCCCAGAGATAGATGTGAGGACAACATAACTGCCTTGTGAAGTCAATTGGACCAGATTACTTAATCTAGTGGACATGTGTGAGAAATGGAGAGCTATGTTTGGGGCAATATTTTTTTGGGGGGACAGGTGCTCATTTTTTTTTTATTAAAGTAAGAGTGGAATGCTGGGGAAGGGACATAGGTATGTGTGGGGAGGTAAGTTGGGTGCATTTGCAGGCAGACAAGACAGCAGACAGGGGGCAGTGTGTGACATATAAGGGAGGTGAACACATTGGATGGAGAGGGTGTTGTGGAATCCAAGTCGCACATGCCTCCAGACAGCAGCAGCAGTATGACTCAGGTCCCCACCCTTGTAACTGTTGTCACTGCTCTTTCAGTCGGTGGCTGTGCTGGAGGCTGGGTGCCAGGGTGAGGCTGCCCTACCAGGCCGGCCAGTGTGCTCTCAATCTGGCACAGGTGGTGTTCATAGCTATGATGAACAATCCTGCACACTGTGACTGCCAGTTGATCCTAGGTGACAATGGCCTAACCACACAGCTCCCAGGGGGAAGCCAGGCCTCATCCCTGAGGTGGTCCCACCCGACACCACAGGTGGTGCAGGGGCAGCAGAAGAGCCACCACTGGTCTGGGTCCCAGATGTGCCAGGACCTGGTGGCATGGCCAGTTGTGGCAAGGTAGGCAGATCAGCTGGAACCTGCCTACCCCAGCGTGCTGTGGTAATGGAGGTATAGCAATAAGTATAGGTTAGTTGTGAACAAATCATTGTTAGTAATGGCATGTCAGAGCATTGGACATAACTCAATTACACATCAAAGCATATTATGTGAAACACAGCAATAAATAACAGAACAGTCAATATGTTAATAGCATACCAGTAGCAGTTACTGCATAAGGCCAACAAAATAGGTAATTACCAAGAGGTGTTAACATGCAACCATTATAATACATAACAATACTAAAACACACGTCCCAAAATATGATTAATCTAACAACATATGTTAATAGTAAACCACAACCAATAAATAACAATAAGAAATAAATGAAGACAAGGGGTGGGGAGAGACAGAAAAACAGATCCATTAGTAACATAGCAGTTTTTTTTTCCTTGACAGTAGTACTACTATCTACTCTACGGGTCTGTATTTTGTTTATGTGTACAGTGACTACAAGTCTCCTATAGCTGATGTAGCATGTACATACCTCCCATGCTATTTGCATTGGACACTATGGGCTAAGCAGTAACAACTATGGGTACACAACTACACAGAACACTTGCACATCAGGTGGACCTATATAACTACCAAGGTGTTCTGTGGGCTGATTTGGTGATACTTTGCAATCTAGGTAATCATTTCCATAGTAATAATGTGCCAGATGGATTATGCACTATTAATTGCATAACGTGAAATCATGACAATTGACAGACATTTATGTGCAGAGCACGGAGACGAAACAGCTGTCATGCCTTGGTTGGCAGGCATGAGAATAGAACTAATAGCAGTGACTGCAGGGGACGTCTGCATAGAATGCATTAATTTACTGCAGCAACATTTAACAGACATTCCAGGCATACAGCCATACCGGGATTATGCATTTTATTTCTAACTGAACATTGCTGATGAACACATTCTTGCTAATGATTCTGACAGTCTGTGACATTTAAACACATAATTATCTACTCATAATATGGGCTACCTCACCCATTTACCTGTAGTTCCTGTGGAGAGAAAAAGCATGAGCTTTACATGACTGCTACTGTAATATTTACTGCTACATACCACTGGATTCGAACCCTGGACTGTGTGTGGCAAAATGTACTATATACAGAGCATTTAACAAATTCAGCTACTGAGTCACTGCTGATTAATAACTGATTGATATTTGCCTTGCGCTCACTTTAAACCAAAATATGACCTGATAGTACTACTACAGTGTTATAGTAGACTGCAGTGTCAGTAGAATGCACATGCATGAAATGCAAGCATAATGCAGATAGTAGGTAAGCTATAGTTCAGTATCATATCTGTGAAGTCAACAAATGATATCAGCTCATGGAGTGGGTTAACTCACACATATACCTTTATTACATGATGTCTGTGGATGACAGAGTATTACATGACCAATGTTGGCCTAGAGACAACCTTGAACAGTACCATATGAGTTAATCAATACAATTTGCAGCCATTAGATTTGAGTTCTACAATTACCACAGTGTTATACTTGACTGCAGCTTCTTACCTTACAGCCTCAATGCATACAGCTCTACTGCAATGATTACAACAATACAATCCTGATGTACACCATTTTCCTTGGTGTTATTGTTATTGTTTCATGTTTTTATTGCACTACAGTTGACATTATTCATTTATTGCAATACAGCTCTAATTCCACATTTATTGCACTGCAGACTTTATTGTCTATACTAGAATGCATTTATTGGTATTGTATCATGTTTTTATTGCACTACTGTTGGCATTATTCATTTATTGCACTACAGCTCTAAGTCCACATTTATTACACTACAACGTTTACTGTATATACTATATTTCAGTTAGTGCTTTACTCTTTCTTGCTTATTTCACTACAGTTAGCATACTACATCCATACTCATCACACTCATGATGCAACTTGGCCAAGCACCTGGCATGCAATTCGACATTGCAAGCAATCTCAGCTTCAGCTGTGAGGAGAGAAGCACACCATTATGCATACCGGTTTTGCAGGCATTCAGATTACATATTGGTAAAACAGAGGTAAAATTACTTACATACATGTGGGGCATTCCCTTCCTTTGCCTCTTAGACCCAGCTGTCCAAGGTTCCCCTATTTCACCTTTTCAGGTCATCATGGTAATGATGCCACTGCTCACTTGGTCAGGGGATGCCAGTTCTGGTGAGTTCTCTAGCCAGCCAGTCCCAGGCCTCCATCTTACACTCTGAGCCCTAGAAACCACCCTGCAACAGCCTGTCATCATGTTTTTCCTGAGGAGCCCAACCATGACCCTGGACTCCAGAATGCCCCAAAGCTTTGCCCAAAAGTGCTCACCTTCAACAACAGCACCAGCCACAGTGTACCATCAGTTGAGAGAACTCCAATGGATTTTGTTGTCTTCCCACCTATCGTGCTTAATATAGGCTGTCTTCCTGCCCTTAGACGTCATTGGGCAGCATTCAAAAAGTATCATGTCACTTAGCACATGTTAACCAGTGATCCTGAACTGAGCAGCAGGAATACCAGCCATGCAGAGCTGAGCAGTGCAGAAACATTGGCAGCCATTACCATGTTTATGAGGTGCTTAGCAGGTCTAAGCACAGTTGAGCACAGCTTAGCAGAGCACAGCAGGGATATATTTTAAAATTGTCTGCATAATATATTTTCCTTTCCTTGTATTCAAACCCTGGATGTACTACACATAAGACTGTAACTCTATCCATTTAGCTACATGGATATTAAGAAGTCTGGCATACGTTCACATATACCACTGAGCTGCCTATAAGCAGTGATGAGCACCACACCATGCCGCACAAACACATGTAGACACGCTTAAACGCACCTTTAAATAAATAATTAATCACATCCCATTTCTATTTTTAGATGTCTGGCAGGTGTCTGCTATCTTATATGTTAGCACAGCTTGGCATTGCTGTGCTCCGCGTCGCACTGCACAAACATGCTTTTTTTTTAGAAGAAAAAAAGAAAATAAAATTAATACAAAAGGACATTGCAGGGAGTCTCATACTCATCTGCAGCCACGGTTAGCTCTACTCCCCTCTCTACACTGATTCAATAACCGTGTTCCTCAGCTCTCCCTCTGCAATGTGCCATCATCAATATGCATGGTGCACTGCCGAGGGGAAACGGTAACCACGAACATGGATACATTCCATGTAGGCTCTACATGGTGCCTACATGGATTTTATTAAATACTGGGGACTGCCCTTCTGTGTACCTTGTTTACCTATGCTTCAAAGGAGACTACATGCACTAATTTATTTAGCTAGCTGGATGTGTTATAAATCAGTTCAAACAAAGGAAAAGAAGCAAAATCTCTGATACAATACAAGAACAGAGGATGTCCAGCAGTTTTGTTTTTATGATTTAGTACATTTTTATTGTCTACTTTTTGTTTTCTAAGTTTTTAGTAGAATCATTTTCTGTCTCTATTTTTAAATAACATGTTAGTAAATGTATATCCTGTCTTTTTAGCTCAATAGTTCAGCTTTTGGACTAGCCAGGTGGTCATAACTGTTTACTATCAAAAGTTCTGTAAGCAGCTACATAAAGAATCTTTGAAATAGCTATACAATTTTAAACATGCAATATGAGACCAACCGGTAAACAGTTATTTATCATATGTCAAGCCGTCAGTAATGAAATCAAGATGGTATAGCACAAATGTTTCATTTAAGCCTATGAGTTGCTAATGAGCTCAGTCACGTAGTGCTGTGATTGAGTTCCTTAGTCTCCATTTGCATATTGTGTAATTTTAAGCAAGTCGCTTAGCAGACAATGTTCTCAGTTCATTCCTTTAAAAGGAATTTGTGTCTAATGGGCTGATACGTCTAACAGTTAATAAACTATATCAACACTCGTCATTCTTTTAAACTGATTAAGAAAATAGTTTTAAAAGGGCTGATGTTTAGATACCATGCTCTAAATAACTCAGCTGTGTTGCAGGTAATGCCACAGTATTTGAGCTGTGATCCTGCAAGAGAATAGACCAACTCTTATGGATCAAGATCATTTGCAGATGCACCATATCAATATAGTTAAATAGAAAATAAATTGTTAGCAATAGTTGGTTAGGTCTGTCTTATTGATGGCAGATTAAGTGTGAGGTAACTCATTCAGAACTAGGCCATCAAAATACTTATAACTTGCTAGTCTCAGTGAAATTCTCTGAATAAAACTTCAACAAGAGGCATGTAAATCAATGGCTCCCAAATAGCTGTACACTAATCAGTATGTTGGAAAACCCCTTTAAAATGGCATTCCCCTCAACCCTTGCTCCTTATATATACCACTCCCAGGTGACACAATCACAGAGAAGGGGAATAGTCTGAATTATGCCTTTAGGACTGGGTTTCTTCTGAGTTATAAACTCACATTACATACAAGACATTAGATGTAAAAGACATCCTGTGAGAGGGACTCACTGAATTGGCTCTTATGAGTTATTCCTCATTTAGAATGCTTCAGAACGTGTAAAGAAACAGCAAACTAAATAAATCAATGTTGGAAAAAGCAAGCCAGGATCCATGAACCAATATTTATTGAGCGCTTTCGTTTTTTCAGAATAAAAAACTTCATCAGAATGTAACTAATACAAATGAACAGTGACTGACCCAACTTATATAGCAATCTCGCTTACAAAAGTGTTAATTAACAATCAGCTTAAAGACATAGTCTCTAAACACACAAACAATAAATACAAACCTTAAGAATACATATAAAATACATAAGAAATCTATAAAATCTATAAAAATCATATGTATAAACTCACAGAAGAGAACATTTCATTATTAAATATAGATATATGCATATATAAATAAATAAATATTATGAACCACATATTTTTTCACATATATCCTTCTGCCCTTAATCTAAGTATAGGGCTGATAGAGATGTTACTGTTAAGGCCTGGATATTCGGTAGCATTAGTCCTCATCTGCCACCTTAATTCATAAAACTCTAAGAAATCATTAACTGGACCCCCCATCCCCCATTGATACCTGCTCTAAAACTGTGAACTTAAAATTATGGCCCTCATTATTGGTAATATGTACTGCCAAGGCATTTTTGATATGCTGCTTCCTAATGTCATAGCAGTGCTGGTAAACCTTGCTTCTAAGGGCATTGATAGTCTTGCCAATATAAAAACATGGACATGACTGGCAAAGAGCAAGATAAACTACAGATGTTAATAGGGATGATAATATTGATGAATTTCATCCTGACCCTTTAGAGTATCCCCCTCTGAGGAGGTCTGAGCGTCTGAGGAACCAGAGAGGGGGAACGGGTTATTACAACTGGAATCACAGGGGGAGGGGGAAATGTATTAAATGTATTTAATGACTTGGATATCTCTACAATATCTGATTTTAACCCTATGACCTCAAACTTGATCCCTGATGCAAATTTTGTATGTAATGAAGTGGTGAGTGAGGGTTTTCCTGATACATGCAACATCTTAAAAAATTCCTGTGGAGACTTCATTATCTACAACTATACTGATTCAATTTTTGACCAGAAATTGGCTGATGTATTTGATAAAGGGATCTATTTTGTCCCCTGTAGAGATGCAGTATTAGATGAAGTATTAATTAATTTAAAGCTTTATATAAATAAGTTAAACTTACATTTTTTATTTAAAGGAATGTCTTTTAATTTTATAGATCATGAACTGTGTAAAAAAAAACTAGCTTATTTAACCCCCCCCCCTTGAATCCTGCAGTACAAACATTTGAGAGAATGTGTGAACACAACATTACGGAAACTCCTTAAAAATAAAAGAAAGTATTCAGATTTGAACAATAATTTAAATATATATGAGAGTAAATTAGTTAGTGATGTATGCAACAATAGGGCAATCAGAGTTATGAAACCTGACAAAGGGGGTGGTTTGGCCATCATGAACACTAATTCTTACATAGAAAAAATGTTTGGTATATTATATACTGATGTATATTGTGAGATTAGTTTGAATGAGAAAAATATACTACATAGGAAAGTTGATGTAATTCTGGATGAATTATTGTTAAACAGGGAAATTAGCTTAGATGACTATAACTTTATGGCAATTAAGTCTCCAAAAATTCCCACCATCTTTGGCATACCAAAGTTACATAAGGATATAGGTAACCCACCCCTTAGGCCCATTGTTGATGCAAAGGCATCAAAAACATATTTTATTGCCAAATACATAGACACCCAACTAAAATCAACATTAAATAACTGTGGTTGGGTTTTAAAGGATTCATGGAATCTCTTAAAGAAAATTAATAAGGATATGTATGACGACGGCCTCATTTTTGTGACCATTGATGTTAGGGATTTGTTCTCTGTAATCCCACATGAATTGGGTGTGGAGTGGTTTGATCTATTCTTATGCAGGTATACTAATATCAGACATGAGCTTATTAGGACCATTAGAACTTTGATGGAACTAGTTCTAGATACCAATGTCATAGTTTTCAAAGCCCAGCTCTTTAAGCAATGTAAAGGTGTAGCAATGAGGGCTATATGTGCCCCTACATTTGCAAATATTGTCCTGGCCTTTTGGGAACTAGAATTAATTTTTAATAGCCAATATGCTCAATATTGGAAGTATTATGGCAGGTATTTGGATGACATTATTATTCTTTGGCATGGTAGTATGGAAGAGCTTAATAATTTTTTGTCCTATATATAGCAAAGTACAGATTTTCTAGATTTTACTCATACAATAAGGAAAGAAGCAATATATTACTTGGATATTACTATTAAGAAAAATGAGCACAAAAAAGATTTTACTGCAACACTCTTTAGAAAAACTACTTATTCTAATACCCTCCTACATTTTTTAATAGTTTTCATCCACTACACCAGAAGAAATCTGTGGTAAAGGGCCAATAGGGCCAAGCTGTCCATTTGGCCCGCATGACATCTGAAGGGGAGGATTTCTTACAGGAAATTGAAGTACTGAAGAACATGCTTTTGCAAAGAGGTTATCCTGAACCATTTTTTGAAAGCTATTCTACAAGAAGTTATAGATAAAAGGAATAGGGGGTATTATTTTCCTTTACTTGGTAAAGGTATTACTCAAAATGAAAGTATATCTAAGGAAGGAATTGATTTTAAAAGGTCAGCTATCTTTAAGTTTAATAGACAATTCACTGACATTACCCAGATTATCCAACACAATTGGAACTTATTTTATACTAGTCATGAATACCTTGAAATAGTGGGGAAGGCCCCAAAAATTGTCTATCAGAAGGATATTTCTATCAAGAATATGTTAGAGACAAATAGCATTATTGATACAAAAGTAGGGGGCATGCTGAAATGTGGATTTTGCCTTCAATGTAAACACATTATGGAGGGTGCGGAGATTGATATTCCTAATTATGGGAAATATTTTTATAAGAAGAAATGTTGTTGTAGTAGTAAATCTGTAGTTTATCTTGCTCTTTGCCAGTCATGTCCATGTTTTTATATTGGCAAGAGTATCAATGCCCTTAGAAGCAGGGTTTACCAGCACTGCTATGACATTAGGAAGCAGCATATCAAAAATGCCTTGGCAGTACATATTATCAATAATGAGGGCCATAATTTTAAGTTTACAGTTTTAGAGCAGGTATCAATGGGAGATAGGGGGTCCAGTTAATGATTTCTTAGAGCTTTATGAATTAAGGTGGCAGATGAGGACTAATGCTACTGAATATCCAGGCCTTAACAGTAACATCTCTATCAGCCCTATATTTGATTAAGGGCAGAAGGATATATATGAAAAAATATGTAGTTCATAATATTTATTTATTTATATATGCATATATCTATATTTAATAATGAAATGTTCTCTTCTGTGAGTTTATACATATGGTTTTTATAGATTTCTTATGTATTTTATATGTATTCTTAAGGTATGTATTTATTGTTTGTGTGTTTAGAGACTATACATTTAAGCTGATTGTTAATTAACACTTTTGTAAGCGAGATTGCTATATAAGTTGGGTCAGTCACTGTTCATTTGTATTAGTTATATTCTGATGAAGTTTTTTATTCTAAAAAACAAAAGTGCTCAATAAATATTGGTTTGTGGATCCTGGCTTGCTTTTTCCAACATTGGTTTACTCATTTAGAATGTCTAATCCTGTAATAGTATATGGATGCAGGAAATTGCATGGGTATCGCTGTTTCAAAGACATTCAGCTAAAGACAGTCCACAAATCCTTTAAAACAAATTCAGAGAGTGTTTGTACAAGGGACAGCCAAGATTACAGATGATGATATGTAATTTGAAGAAGTGTAATCTGAAAAGCCATCACATAGCAAGCAAGGAACTGCATTTAACAACCATGCTGAGTATAGCATACCTCTCGAGTGTACCTCATTATGAGGAACGTACCTCATTTGGGGTCTTAAAAAGTTCATGTTCCTCAAAGTTGCTTGAAGTTCCACATTGAAAGACTGTCACACATTCAGTGTTAGGAATTTTTTTAAGTGAAATCCATGGTAAATAAAAATGAATCATATTAATTCATTAAAAGATCTTCTTTATAGGTAAAACTAGCATATTTTAACTATCCTATGGCCTTCCTAGTTGAAGTTGTTAGTAAGCCATTAGTATGTGTTCCACATTTTGCCCATTTGTTCCACATTATGAGTCCTAGTGTTCCACATTTTGGAGATGGAAGGTTGAGAGCTATGGAGTATAGTATATTTGCTAAAGAATCATGAAGAATTGCTAGACAAAAAAATAGATTCTTTGGATAAAGCTACAGTTACCAATAACAGAGGCAAAAGTATAAGAATTCCAGAGGTGTAATGACAATGTCTTACAGATATGATTAAAGAAAGAGGTTGCAATAAGAAAATGGCCTGAACAAAATCACTGATAAGGAAAGAAATTCAGTCTTATTTTTTCAAGGAGGAAATGCACTTTGCTCAAAACAAAGTACAATAGAGATAAAATGGCAGTTCCCAAGCAAATGAGAAGACAATTGTTTGAAAAGATATGTGAATCAAATCTGGAAGTAGTAAACTGCAGACACATTTAGTGATACAATATTATTAGCCAGGCATACACTAACAGAGCTAGCAGTGTACAGTTGTGCCATATGTACTTCATTCTAGAACCACAGCAAAAGGTTCAAATGTTAGCATGACTAATACAAAGTCAACCACTAAGTCAGCTGGGCACAGATAATATTAAATTTTAAAAAGCATATGTTATCATTCCAAACACCCTGAAATCATGAAAGACAGCTGATGCTGTCATTTCTGACAATAGTCCACAAATAAAAGTTAGAAATTTAATAGGATTTGTGAATATGAATTGGATTTGTATCACAATTCACAGTTGATTTTATTTTGTAATTTCTCCAGGCTGAGACTGAAACTGGTCTTTTTTGGATCAGTGCTCTGCCTGCCCACGTTAACAAATGTAAATAAATAAATATATGCAAACATACATCATCATCATCTTCTTTCGGCTGTTCCCGTTAGGGGTCACCACAGCGGATCACCTGTTTCCATTTCTTCCTGTCCTCTGCATCTTGCTCTGTCACACCAACCACCTGCATGTCCTCTGTCACTACATCCATAAACCTTATCTTAGGCCTTCCTCTTTTCCTGTTACCTGGCAGCTTCATCCTTAGCATCTTTCTCCCAATATACTCAGCATCCCTCCTCAGCACATGTCCAAACCAACGCAATCTTGCCTTTCTGGCTTTGTCTCCAAACCTTCCAACCTCTCGCCAAACCATTTCATGCAGTCACCAGTAAATATACAAACATACATACAAAAATAAATACAAGTCAAACCCATAATGCTGACGTCATACTATCTACAGTTGAACGGGCAGGTGTTGAATACTATTCAAACATTGAAGAATCTTACGAGAAACAGTGGCATCAGCAGTTACAAAGATTATCCTCCCTCAGTTTTGGAATATAGGAGTAGTCCAACTCAGGGACTTAGTCTATCATCACCTCATTTTTAAGGAATGGAATATGAAAATCAAGCTACCTGCTTCATCTGTATTCCTAATGTCTGAACATCAGTACAGATTAAAAGAAATACTACAGAAAATCAGCAGAGACAGATATAGTGCAGGACAGAAATTTCTGGGGACTGACACTTTTAAAGATGGAAAAAAAATGTTTGCAGTCTGAAGATGAATTAGCTGTACAAACAGCTGAATCACAATTCTGTAATAGCCATGTGAATAATGGAAAGCTGCGTAGGAGGGCTCAATGGTGTACACATAAAACAAGCACAGTCATGTGAATAATGGAAAGCTGAGTAGGAGGGCTCAATGGTGTACACATAAAACAAGTACATCATAGCTCTAAGAAAAAAAGCAACTGTTACACGTACTGTCACAGTGAAATAGAGACTTTTAAAACTGTGATAGTCAGTAGTTGCAGAGGGGGACTCTTCTAGTCATTATGCCAATATCTTTGCAATGCAGAATGAATTGTCTGAAAAAGAAGATCAGATGTCCAGATTAAATAGTCCTATTAAATATTCTGGATATAGAAGTCCATGGGAGAAAACAGAAAAGTATGCAGATACTTCAAGAGTTGATTATGGCACTGATGTTTGAAAATATGTGTTTATTGACATGCATTTTGATTGTGAATGAAGATCTCATTTTGGTGTAAAAATGACCTGCTTAATATAAAGTGAAGGTCAGTTTGAAAATGATTATAGTAATGTTACGCATGCTGCCTCTAAGAATGCATATACAATATGTGTATTTTGTAAGCAGAGAGAAAGGAGAGCACACCCTGTGGGGTGCATGTCTTTAAATATGCCAGTGCTACCTAGTGGTACACTTCTTTCTAAAATTCAACAAGAGCAAACTTCATGGACACTGGTAAGACACCTGTAGTATCTGTGTTCCTTATTCAGTATCATAATGAACATTCAAATGATACAGGGTAATTTAGAAATAGAAAATCAACTCTGATTATATGGGAGGGAAACACATACAGGTTATCTGTCCTTCAAGTGTTATAAATGCAGTGGAGAGGGGCATCTAAATAGATACTTCCCTCTACAAGAGCAGGCATAGAATTTAATATAAATATGTTTGAGAGATATGTTTCTAATACTTTTGCATGCATGCTACTACACAAATAACTCAGTTTTATTTATTTATTTATTTATTTACTTCTGTTATGTGCAAAACCGGGCTAGTCATTTGACCCCTTTTTGTCATGACATCAGTCAAAAAGGCAAAGGAAAACATAGATAATCAGTAGCATATAACTGATTACCATTAACATATAATACAAATGGTTAATAATCATCATGGAACAAATTGGATTAAAGTCGTGTTAGGATAGAAATGATACAACACATGTTCCACTTCTTAGTAACACTGAATGTAATGTCATACAATGTACAGTGAAAAATGTGTCTCTGCAAAACCTCAACATGTAGTTAGACAAAAATGAGCTGCAGAAGATCTTTTAATATTTGGTAGTATGTTGGCGTTTCTTTTCTGGCGAAATTATTAGCAAAAAATCTTCTTGACTATAGCACCAAATTAATTGTAATGTGTTTACACGGAGATATGACAGACTCTTCAACTGTGAAATTTACATTTGATACAGAATATGGGGAACACATATAATATGGAGAGGTTGCACCCTCTGTAAGATATATTATAATGGAAAATATTTATTTTAAAGGTATGTCAATCACTGACTCCAAGAATTAGAAGAATCAACAGGAAGTAACAAATGGTTTGATGAGGAAAAATTTTCCTTAACTCACTTAAGTTGGCAAAATAGGCTGATGACACTAATAAGAGTGATTTTGTTACTAAACTCACACTTGGTGCATACCTAGTCCTGGTAATACCCAACTTTAAAAGAAGGCTTTCTTGGCAGTAAATGTCTTACATGTTGGTTTGGGGTCATGCTGTCAAAAATGGTTGAGAATGAGGCGCAACCATTTTTTATCAAGCTGGAAGATGTGCGGTGTTTAGAGGGCACACTCCATTACTAAACAAGAAAGTTTGGCCATCAAATGAGCACTGAAAAAAGAAATCCCTGCATTGCTTCATCCTTTGCCAGATCCTCTGACGTATCACAGATGAGGGTTATTTAAAATTTAGCAGCCAGCACTGGGATAAGAACCAGCAGATCATGCCATGTTGGTTTTCATTGCATTCATTCATGAAACAAGTATTATAAACCGTTATATATACTATGTACAACTGACCTGAACAAAAGAAGGGAAAAAAATAATAAATATATGACATTAGTAACAAAAATTAATAATATTCAATTAATAAAGTATAAAGTTACACATTAATTATTTAGAGTTCATTTCGAATGTCTCAATAAGAGCTACTTTTTTCCCAAGGATTGTTTGTCCATGTTTTAGGTGAAATTCATGATTCCTTCACCTTGATTTCTAATGTCGCTGTTTCTTCCATCAATCTCAAGAATTCTTCCAGAGTAGGTTCTTGTGAAGACTTCCAGTTTCTAGTTATACATTTCCTTGCCACAGCTAGTATGGACCAAAGTAGGTATAGATCTTTTTTATTCATTCCAATAGTATCATTAACATTTAAGAGGACTAAAGATTTGGTTAAAATAAAGGTGTCTGTGAATATAGCTTGGAGAAAAATAGTAATTTCTTCCCAGAATTAATACAATCAAAAAATATATGAGACCAATCAGCTTTACAGTTTAAAGAACATCTCCAACAAATGGATTTATCAAGTGAATTAACTTTGGCTAGTTTATCAGGTGTAATAAATGCCCTGTGAATATATTTCCAAGTAAATATTTTCCATACTTGTAAATTAAATGTTAAGTTAACTGAACATAAAAGATTTGTTTTACTCTCAATTGATAGATTAGTGTGACATCCTTTTGCTATGAAATTCCAATATCTTGCATTAGGGTTAGTTATATGTAATAGTTTTAAGGACTCACAGTGAAATGATTTACTACAATGGTTAGGGGCAAACTTGTTATAGCGCAGTTCAATCTGTGTTAGGGGAGTCTGCTAAAGATAGGTGAGGCATATGGAAGAGTGGAAAGGAGAAATGTAGAAGCAAATGTTTTTCTGACATTGACAGTTGATATACAAATCTAGTTTTTGGTGAGTTTTTTAATTACTTATTATATGTGAATGCTGAATTTTAAATGTCCCTCTATGCTTATACCAACTGTGTATGAGTTAGCACAGATGATGGATTCTTTTTTTTTTTTTTTTTTTTTTTTTTTTTTTTTGGACAGGGTTTTGGATTTGATGAGTATAAGCTCATGTTTAGTATTTAATGAATGGAAATGCCCTTTGTGTCTTTTCCTGGATTTGTGGAATGGATTTCACAGATCAGAGAAGTGTGACCCTGTCAGTGTATTGTACAAGTGATGCAGCACTGGTATGTCAGTCATTTGGTCATTAGTACAAATATCAAAAAACGTTGGACCTAAAAATAAAAGCTAAGGGATAGGGGTTGGCATAATGGTTAAGGTGGATGGCATGTGATGGGTAGAAAGGGGGATGCTTCTTTTTGCCATTTGACTGCCCTTTCTCTATTTGAAAAGTAGCTATAAAACCATAAAGGAGAGTGATAGTCAAGGTTTAGTAAAGAAAAGTAGTGAAGAAGGGTCTGGTGGGAAACAGTGTCAAATCCTTAGGATAGATCTAGGAGCAGTGAGGACATGAGGTCTCCTGAGCCTCTATGAACATTGACATAGTTAGGGAAACTGAGTATTGTGCAGTACTGCTGTAGTGTGGTCTGAGGCTGGGTTGAGCTGCAGAGAGGAGAGCTTTGTGGAATAACTGTTTATGGAGTTGTGCTTGAATGCATTTTCTAGTATATTAGGTAAAGGATACAGAAAGGCTATGTGGTAGAAGTTGTTAAACTCAGTTGAATCGCCTCCTTTGTGTATAGGGATTATTAATGATTTTTTCCAGATAGTGGACAAATAAATTCTTCGATTGATCTGTTTATGAAGATTGAGATGAGACAGCCAGGGAATCAGCAGTCATGGAGAGGTATTCTCTGGGAAGCTTGTCAGCAGCAGCAGCAGCTGTTTTGAGTTTGATTAATAGTTTTTTGATGGTAGAAATGGAGACAAATTTAAAATGAAAAGTAGGAGTTTAAGGTTTGATGTTTAGGATGGATTGTGAGAGAAGGTTGGTGAACATTAGCTCTTTTTTATTATTTAAAAGATGGAAATGCCTTTTGTATCTTTTCCTGCAGTTGTGGATTATCTTACCTCCAGCTCTCTTCAAACATTTAATCAAACAAAAAACTCTACTAGCCCTGATTTCCCTGCCTTTAATCTCCAACCTGTATTTACATCATGTGCTAGACAGCTACTAAGAAACTCAAATCCTGTTCTCCTGCTAATGATCTCCCTGCTAAGTACTTTATGCTTGCTGCAGACACTGTTGCTTACCCATCTCAATTCTTATCACTAGATCTATTCAAGACTATGACCATGTCACTTCCTTGTGGAAAAAAATGTTTTTATCATCCCCTGCCATAAAGGAGGAAACTCTTTTGAAGTTTCTAACTTTAGGCCAATTGCCATCTTGCCCCCAATTTCTATGATCCTGGAAAAGTGTATTCATAAGAAACTCCTTCAGTACCTCTTACAAAATGATCTAACCCCAGCACAACATGGTTTCTGACCAGACCAGAGCAGATATACAGCTTTCCTTCACTTTCTAACACAGTTAATAAGGCTAGAGTTCAAGGAAAGTTTACCTCTTCTGTTTTTCTAGATCAACCAAAAGCCTGCAACATCATGTCACATGAGAAATTTATGACTTAAATTTCTTCTCTAGGTCTTTCCAGACCAACTCTTCTATGCTTCTCTAACTACCTATCTGAAATATATCAGTCTGTCAAATGTCTCTCTTCTCTTTCCTTTCCTTCTAGTTAAAATAGGTATTCCTCAAAGCTCTATTCTCCCTCCACTGTTCTTTGGCATTTTCATCAATAATCAATATACCGCCTCTCAGCAAGCTTGCCTTATTCAGTATGCAGATGACTCATCTGACAGTCCACTGCAACTGCAATCTTTGGCACAAGATGCCTTCAACTGAATTATGGCCACATAAAAAACAATGTTTACTTAATTCCAAAAAAGACAAAACTGCAACTGTTCCATGCCAATACTATAAGTAACTTCCACATTACCTCTCTAAACAATACAGCTATTGAAGTAGCTACCCATGCTACTTTGCTCAGAGTCCCTATAGATGACAACTTATGGTTTGGTCTTCACATACAAAACTGTATAAAACAAAATCATCAAAATCTAGGTCTGCTATATAGAACAAAACAAAACAAAACACTTATTCCTTCTAGTAGCATCACCCTAGCTAACTAGTCCATAAACAGCTTCTTCTAACCCATATAATGTTATATTACTCCTAAACCTGCCCTTCTAGCTTCTCAGTACTTCATCAGTATCTCCCAAATCATCCACTCAAAATAAAAACCTGCTTGAAATCTATAAACCAGAAAAAAATGCTGTATTCATATTGCATAGCCAAACTATGGAACTCTATCCCAAATTCACTCAGAACTATATCAAGCCTTCATGTATTTAAGTCTTATCTCAAAGAATTTCTCACTAAATCATGTTTAAGCATTGCACCTCTCCTGTATGATCTACATCAAGAAATGTTTGTTCATTCTTCCTAACCTTTCTTCATGCTATCTACCTACATCCTTTCAAAACTTTCCCTCTCCCTATTCTTAGGGGGGACTTACATCAACTTTATTTTGATTATTTCCTAGCAGAGTGGACTTTGTTTCTAATACTTTTGCATATACTGATTGTCATATTTAATTGTATTTTTTCTTTTATTACATCACTGGTGCCTCCTCATGCTTTATTGTACCCTATATATTCCACAATATGTATATATGCCTTTAATTACATCTATACTACTGTTTTATTTGATTTTATTGAACACTCTCTGGAAGAGTTCTTCCTAGGCCTCTGCTGAAAATAGATATTTATTACTCAGTCAGACTTCCATGATAAACAATATGTCAATAAAGAAAGAAAGAAATAAGTTAGGGAGGTTATATAATTTATAAAGTGTGTTTTTAATCACTTAGAGATAGGTCCAATATGGTTTTCAGCTGTAGGAGAGGGTTGAGTTGGATGGCCAGGGTTGAATAGATTGTCAATGACATTTCAGAAGTGCTTAGGGGTCTTGGTATAAGTATCTTACAAGGTAGTGTAATAGGATTTTTATAAGCTTTACTTACTGCTATTATTGTTATTATTATTATAATTATTATTATTATTATTATATTGATGGTTTCATAGTTTTTGAAAGTGTTGAAGGTTAGCCTCTGTTTTGTTACTGAGCCATGTTTTCCAAGCCTTGTCTCTTATTCTTATAAGTTGTTTTGAGGTAGTGGAAAGCCATGGAGCTATGTTGAATTTGACTCATTTGTATATGGGAGGGACAACTTTGTTTAGAAGGAACATGTCATTACAGTGTGTGATTGCAACATCTAAGGAAAGGGTTTTTAACAGATACCAGTTACAGAGTTTTAAAAACTCAATGGATGTAGATTTGTTAAAATTATATAGGATATGGACTCTGTTATAGTGGTGAAATTTTGGAGTATGGCTTGGTTGCCTTGTTATAAAATCTGGGAGGTGATCATTCACTGAGTTAGAAAGGGTCCAGGAGAAAATTAATTTGCTGTGCTCGGATGTGAGGGCCTATCCTTGAATAGAATTTCTGTAGGCATATTTCTGGAATATTGGTGGATAGCCATAAAAAAAGGTCTTCTATAGTTGTACTGTTATTATCTATGGGAATGTATAGTGCTATGATACCATTTTATTGTGTTTCTTGATTTTTAGGTAGGAAAAGATAAGTTTAGCATAGTTGAAAGGGGGGGTAGATGGGAAAAGGGTCAGTGTGATGTGTTCTTTATATAATATAGGTAGTCCTCTACATTTTTGTGGGTTCTGTTTTACTTTAGGATAATATAGCCTAGGGTAGTATTTCTTTGTTCTTTACTTTAAGTTTCTGTTTAGGGGAATGAATGGCAAGACAAACATGTATTTTATTACATATGCTCTGGCAATTCATATGTTGAAAAAGTAGTCCTGATATAATGTGGGCAAGATGGTTATTGCTGGTGGTTTGCTGTCAGGTGGTCCTGGATCTGAATGGGGACAGGGTGTAGGCTTATATCACCAGAGAGTGGTAGGGAATGAAGGGTAGCTAGATAATAGATTGGGGTTTTGGGTTTCTGTCTGTTCTCAATACAACGTTCATTAGAATTAGATTGGTATGATTGCAGGAGGATTTATGTGCAAAGGTGTATAAGTGTGGGAAGAGGGGAGAGATGATTGTGGAGTGTATGGTTTGAGCAGGAGAATAAATCTTGTCAGTGGGAATTGTTTATAGTTGAAAGGGTGATAGAGATGTGGTGTAACAGTGTGCAGTAAATGGCTAGAAGAGACAATAAAAGGAGAATAATAGAGACAGGGAAGTAGCCAATATGACCAGATTTACCCAGTATATGGCCCTTAAGGCAAGAGAATGGCATGAGTTTGTGCCTATGCCTTGAGTATTTCACAGATTTTGCAGTTTTTTTTACAGATTGCCCCTGTCCATAAGGGGCATAGATGCCACCCTGGGTGTGAATTTTTGATTCCCCATCCATCAAGCTAGATTAGTCTTGAAAAGGGCCAGGGAAGGACTCTGCTTTATTTGAACAGGAAGTCTATTCCAAAGAAGTGGCAATCTCTGGGACACATATCTGTCTCTCCAGCATGTTCTGTTTGATTCACTAAGTTTAGATCCCTAGAATGGGTGAACCACATACTGCTTGTCTTGTGGATATGTAGCAACTCCATTAAGGCTGGATTTGTCAGTACCTTGTAGGTCAGGCATAGGTCACCTCTTAATAGTCGATATATGCAGAGTAAAGGGAAAGTATTTACAGCCTATACACAGAGGGCATATTGTTATCACCCTTTTTTTCTTAGTGAGGAAACTGTGAGGTTGCTCCAGCTGTTGTAAGTACCTGGTCAAGTACATTCCAATTGGAATATTGGACTTGAATATTGGTCTAATGACAGCTGTGTACAGTTACACAATAACCTCCCAGGATCTGGATGCTATACCTTTATTTTTAAGTTGTGCCACATAGAATGAGTTACTCACCACTGTGAACATGTAATGGTCAAAGTTCAGGCTACTATTTACCTGTGCACCTAGATCCCTTACCTCAGAGTCTACTCTTAGGGGTGAGTTGTTAATGTTGTAGTTAGCAGGAGTATTTGATTTCCGAAATGCATTTCTTCACATTTAGTTTCAGGCCATGATTCTGATGACAGTCATTTACCCAATTTAAACCATCCTGAAGGATATCAGCATTGTTGGGGGAGTCAGTGATTGCCTCCAGCTCGCAGTTGTCTGCAGACTTTAATGTCCAGAGGCCTTCTACTTTGGCCTTGGTGTCTGAGAAGTATATTCTGAACAGGAGTTTTCCCAGCACTGAGCCCTGTGGAACCCCCAGTAGTAACTGGCCTCTTTCTTGTTCTTGAATCATCCACTTTAAACACATGTGCCTAGTCATTGAACCAATTGGCTATCCATCTGGTGACATAGAGATTTATGCCCCATTTTGTGAGTTTACTTATATTACCTAAGTGGGGATTTGTGTCAAATCTCTTGGCAAGGTCGAGGTAGGTAGCATGCACTGTTTTACCCTTTTCTACAGCCTTAGTGATTGTCACAAAGAATCCCACCAGATTTAGTAGGCATGACCTGCACTTGACAAAGCCAAATTGGGTCAGGTCCAGTGTATGGAGGTTTCATATGTCTTTATTTATCAGGTCCATGATTATTCTTTCCATGGCCTTACATACAAGAGTAATCAAGCTCATGGATTTGTAATTTCCCTGGTCAGTTGACAGTCATCCCTTATGCAGAAGAATGACCATAGCTGCTCTCTACTCTTATCGGAATAAAGCTGGTCCAGAGTATGTGGTTAAATAGAAATCCTATTGGGCCTGATAGGTCCTGGTTTAAGTTATTTAAGAGGCAACCTGGTATATCTTCAGGCGTCATTAATACCATGTTTTTAGCTTTAGTGATTACTGTTCATTGGTAATAATTGGCAAAGGTGTGAGGGAGAGTATTTCTTGGGGGAGAACAGGAGGGTGGCTGATAGGAAAGTGAACTTTGGGCTGAATTTATCAGCCAGTAGATTTGCTGTATCTTCTGGTTGAGCATAGGAGATGCCATCTTTAACTAATTCCGCACATTGTTGGGTGTTGCCCTTAAGATTACAGACATAACTGAAAATGCCTATGGCTATTTTTACCTCAAGGTCTGCTTTCAGAGACTTGACTAGTAATATGATTCACTTGTTTAGACTAATGAGGGAGTTTTTGCTCTGTTGTGCACATCCCCCCTTACTTCTCAACAGGAATTTCTTTCTTTTGTTGTACAACCTATTAAGATCAGGGATCCACCAGGGTGGCTTATTTTGTGGTTTGATATGGAATTATTTCTATTCAGTATTGCCATTTCTATGCAGTTGTTTATGTGGTCTTACAGGGCTTTCGTGTAGTTTTTCATATACTTCTGTGTTTTCTGGATTTGGGGGAGTTTGGAATCTAGCTATGCCATCACTTAATAGGAGGCATTTGTCTTGGAAATGTTCTTAAAGTTTTTGGAGTTAGGTGGGAGGGTCTAGTTTTATCTCAATTTCCAGGAAGACAACTTTGTGATCTAACCTTACCAGTGAGGACATCACACATGGGTGGGTGCAGTAGTCTCCCATATTTGTGGGTAACAGATCTATGATATTTATTCCCCTGGTGGGAGTCCAGACTGCTGCTTCAGACTATTTGAATTCACAACATTGAGAAATATTTGGACCTGTATGTTAGTGGCCAGTTATGCCTCACAGTTGATGGAGGGGTAGTTAAAGTCACCCATGGGTATGGTATTGGGCTGGATGGTGAGTGATTCAAGTAACTCTAACTATGATGTGTGTGTTTCCTGGCTTATGGAGGGGGGCCTGTAGCTTGCAAACATATGGTAATGGATTTTTCCTATAGTTAGTTGGAAATGGAGTAGCTCAAGCATGCCATGTTGCTTGACCAGCCTTGAGGTGAGATTATCCTTTATGTAGATATATACACCTCTGCCTTTCACTCTTTCATGTTCAGTGGATGAACGAAACGTATGACTGGCATTATTGCCATGCATTGCCGGAGTGCTTTCCATGACGTTATACTGTATTTTTGTAACTGCAGAGATGACAGCATTCTCCAGGGTAGGAGAGCTTCTAGGAAGTGCAGTTTCTTGTTGAGACTCCTAGTAGTGAGCAGTAACACCTATAGCTTGTCCAGAGTAGCTTTTGTTATGTTGGAAGGTTTGTCTGCTTGGCAGTGCCAAAAAAGGCAGTATAGAAGTGGATAATGTTTTTCCCAATATCCAAAAGCCTAGAGGTGACAGGTGGCGACCATCCCTGGCAAAGCAGTGTGGTCTGTCAACCATGTCCTCCCAGGCTGTCTAATACTGGACCCCTTGGGAATGACACCAGTAGCTAAGCCAGTTTTTAAAGTCAATCGTTTTCTGTCTCTATTGTGGCATCATCCTTGGAAATGGTAGAATGCTGCTCAGTGTTAGGTGGATACCTGCCTTTGCCACATATTCTGCGAGTTCAATCATGTCTCTCTTCATAAAGGCCAGAGAGGTGCATCTCAGGTCATGTACACGCACATGGACTATGACTGAGTCATATCGGTACTTTGGGGTAAGCAACCTGAGTGCTTTCCTGATCTGCTGGAGCCTTGCCCCTGACAGGCAACTAACTTTAACCTCCTCTTTATCCATCATTGTAAGAGAGACATCAGTGTGTTTCACAACAGAGCTACCTATGATCAGAATTTTGGGTTGTGAAATGTTTTGCCTTATGGGCTTGATAGTTGAGACACAATGAGTTATGGCTTTGTGTGCTGTGCTGGTAAATATCTTTCTTGTGAGCATGCAGAGTTTCTGAGGATTACACCTGAGGGACCTTTGAGGCTTAGATAGGTAACAGGTGTGCACCTCCGCTGTGTATGATCCTTAGTGGGTGCAGTGTGTGGTGTGTATGAATCGCTGACAACCTGTTTGTTGCATTTGTGTCTGTGAGAGTCCAGCCTCCAAAGAGAATGTGTAAGTACATCTCTCATATACTGTATTTGTCTGTTTTAGAATTAAGTGGTTGTCAGTGTACAAGAGACAATTGCTACATTGCCTCAGGATGACCATATTCCACCAAGCTGGAAACAGAGATGGTGGGAAAGTGTCCATCCATGGTTGCCTGTCTTACTATACTTGCAAGGGATATGAGTGGATTGCATTTATAACAGGACAAGGAGGCAGGTTACTTGATGTAATCTGCAGCTAACCTAGCCTGTGAGGTTGCCCAGTGCCCAAACTAGATGATCACTCAGCAGTGATAGTCCTGGATTCTGTGATAAGGCAAGTCAGATGTAAATAGCCCTAAACAAATACGTAAGTGCTGTTCACTGACCAAACTAGTTGCCTGTTGAATACCAACTGAGTGAGGTCAGTTTCAAGGTAGTTTTATTTAGAAACTTCAGTCTGTGGTGTTTGCATATATACTAAGAACCACCAACTGCTGATGCGTGAAGATAAGCTTAGCGCAAATGTTAGGTTTAAATACTCACAGAAAAACACAAGTTTAACACTAAGCCCACAGGAAAATCAGATAAGCACACAATACACCAGTAATTCCCAGCTCATATGAGTGAAATCAGAGCTCTCCTGCCACAAGACTGCAGACTTACACCCTCTTAATGTAAAATGACTGGTTTGGAGCCGAGGTGTTGAGGAATAACAAACAGATGCCTGGAACTAACTTAAAAATTCATTAGATACACTGTAATTAGTACAGAAAAAAAGTCCTTACAGCAGTTGGAAACACAGCTTAAATTTTGAAAAAGTGTAGAAAAACAATTAAATATCACTGTAGAATTTTACAACAGATGAAAATAAACAACACAAGTGCAAATATTATATACTTAGATTAAATTTTTTTAGCCTCCGATGGCTTCATATGCTTGCAAAATTACTCAAAGTCTCTGGTGTTGTTAAATGTTGTGCAGCTCTGGATGAGAAAAATCCCACTAGTAGGTGATAGTATATCTAGGCAAGCAAATGATGTAATAAAACAGAAAGCTTAATAAACAAATCATTAATACAACTTAATATGTCATGCTCAAGGCAGCAAAATAACAGTATGATACCCTGGTACAATGTGACAGATTACAGCATGTTTGAAACTGGAAAATAATATGACACATTAATTAAAATATTACATTCAATTAGAGTGAGGGAATACAATAGTAGTAGATGGTCAGATACATACTATCTGAAAGGAATATACTAGTTATAGGTACGAAGTGTTTTTACCTTCTGCTGCTGTTCTCTGATTATTGACACTGTCCTATCATGAAACTTGATCTTAGCTATTATGGTGTCCTTAACATGATTTTATTAAACACCACAATAAAGTGCTACAATCAGGTCTTGTGTCAGGGAAGCGCTTAACAAGTTCAACTATTTGCCAATTTCAGAGCATAATCCTGGCGTTCCATGCATATATTACTATAATATCTAGACAATTAACATCATTCATGATGAAGCAGTAATGTGCCCCTTTTGAAGTATGTAAAAAGAACTTCATGTTGAAGAGTCTGTCTACTAGATTCTATAAACAACAGGACACATATATCTCAACCCGCAGACATTGAAAACAGAAACACAGACCTTTAAAAAGTAGGAACATCCAGCTGAAATCTGGACATCTAATTAGCATAAAAATTGAATATTATATAGTACTTAAATAGCACATAACTTTTCTTAATTCCAGTACAATTGTGGGATGCTACTCAGAAACAGATGTTTAAAACACAGAGTGAAAAATGATGGAAATATATAAGTTTATTCATTAAAGAGAGTGCAAAACCTCTAGACTTCAATGAACTGCACTGCAAAATTCTCCCACAGAAGGTGAGTTATTATTGCTTATGAAAAAGAGACTGGTAAGATGTCTGTCCTCTCTCTTTAAATTATTGTTATCAATAGTATGTTAGACATGGAGTGTGGTTTTCTATGAACTAGACAGCTTCAAAACTTAGTTGTGATGAGGTGGATTCATTAAATTGTATGAACAGGTAAATCAAGCTTGAAAATACAGGCATACCTCTTAAAATGGGGACTTTCTGTGTAGTCTGTGTAGAGATAAATCAGGCCTAAACATAGGAACATTCCTCCAAAATGGAATAGTTGAGAAGTCTGACTGGAGTCCATATTCTAAGAATGGGTAGGAAAACAGCTCAACAAAAGTTATGTGGGCTTCTTTATTAAGTTGATAGGAAATCCTGTAACAGTCTGAAAGTGCTGTTGAGAATTTGTTTTGTACCTGCAGAATGTGAGTATTAGAGGACATGGAGGAATCCAAGGCAACACCTACACACCTGAATGTTTAAACAGTTTCTAAAAGGTTGCAATCTGGGAAGGTGATGGGAATATTTTCTTGTAAGAGTGCCATCAGCATGTCTTTTAATTTCTTTATGTTTTTTGTTAGTTGTTTTTCTAATTACATGAAGAGGGATGAGAGACCTTTCTGTAGCTTGGCTTTGACACTGTCATCAGAAGCGTATGGCCAGCTTATGTCTGTCTCATCATCATAGTATCAGTGTTTTCCCAGTGACTGTCAGGAAGCCCTCTGTTAAAAAAAATACTGCATAAAGTAGGGGCCATGAATCTCTCTCTGAGGAACCCCTCTCATCAGATTGAATATACTGAGAGTATATGACCACATCTTACCCAAAAAGGTCTGCTAAGCACGATTCCATTTTTCTGTCCATGTTTTGACTTTGTAAACTGTGTCTTGAATTAAATGCTGCAGCATATTTTTACATCTAAAAATATGTGTATGTTTTATAGTATATTCTTGTATCTGTAAATATGTTTAGTTCATTTCTTATGCGATCCTATTGACCCACCTGAAAATGGTCCAGTGAGATCAGTACACTACCACAATAAACAAATATAAACAAACAAATAAATAGATACATAAATAAATAAATATTGCTAAGACTGTCACTGTTTCTTCTTTGTATAGCTGTACTCAGGTTTTGCAATGACATAGCTGTTTTTTTTTTTTTTTAGTTATGCACTTTTGCTGTACAATTTGTCATGTGATCGCTGACGTGCATTGGTGATGGTAGTTCAACTAACATGTATTATTTCTTTATTGACATTTGTTAACTGGGTTGGTCCATCTGGGCTTGTGGCCCATTTTCAGTGGAGACTTGAGGAGAAAAGCTCCAAAAAAAAAACACAAACAGTATACAGAGAATCAAACATTTGAGTAAAAAATATGGTCAAAATCAGTTATACAAGAACGTTAGAGAGACAAAGCACATGATGTATACATATCAATATTTTTACAGACTAAAAATATATTTACATATTTAAAAAGAGTTAAGTCCAACAGTATTGATTGTAGAGTTTAATATAAGTATCCACAATAGTGGAGAACGTAGCTGTATGTGGAGGGACTGAGAAGGTATATAGTAGGGTTGTGGCGAGCTTAAGTAGGGGCTTGACAAGGACATATTTAGAAGTTGAGTAGATAAAGTTTGAATTTTTCTTTAAAGTGGGATGGGTGAATGATGGAACAAATGTCTCTTGGGAGTTTGTTCCAGGCTTGGGCGATGGAGTGTTTATATAGGAGTTTGCCAGCTATTTTTTTGGGTTGGTAGAGTTGTAGTAGTTGCTGATTAGAGGTACGGAGAGTCTGCCGAGGAGTGTAGATAGAGATGAAGGAAGAGAGAGCAGGGAAGGATGAAGGTTTGTAAAGGACAGCAGTAGAAGATGGAGAATTCTAACCAGTGGAGAGCATTTAGGGCAAAGCAGTGATGTGTTTTGTATGGAGAGTTTGTGATAAATCTAGCTATCTTTTGGTAAGTTTGTTGGAGTTTGTTTAAAGTAGTAGTTTGGATGTTGGTGAGTACTTGGGCAGTATATAGAATGGAGGGGAGGAGCAGAAGAGCTTGTGCAAGTGAGAGTCTGGCATTTGTAGTTAAAAATGTTTTGTTGCAATGCAGTAAACCATGTTTCTGGTGAGTCTTTTTTATGCTTTGGAGGATGTGCAAGTTGAAATTTGAGTTCATCATCTATGATGACCCCAAGGAGTTTAGTGTGAGCTTCAGGTTGGATAACAGTGTTGTTAGAGGAAGTAATAGTAAAGGTGGATTTGAGGTGAGAGAAAGATCGGGGGGGGGGGATAATAAGAGTTTGGTCTTTTTAGGGTTGAGAATGAGTAGATTCCTGGACAACCACTGCTCAGTGGATAGGAAGCCCTGTTGAGTAAGAATGTGGAGATTGGAGATATTGTCTGAGATGGAGATGACAGTTGAGTAATTTGCATATTGGATGAGGGAGGATTGTTTACAAGAAGTATAGAGGTCATTGGTAAAGACATTAAATAGGAGGTGACCCAGGATGGAACCTTGTGTTACCCTGGTTGGGACAGGTATGAATGGAGAAGTGGAAGAGAGCTATTTAACATATTGCTGCCTGCAGGATAAGAAACTGGAGAACTAGGCAAGGGAGGAAGATGATAGACTGAGGTCTGCAAGTTTAGATAACAGTAGGAGATGGGAAACTGTATTAAAGGCTTTGGAAAGGTCAAGGAAGAGACATGATATGAGTTTTTGATTGTCTAGTGTCTCGGCAATGGTATGTGTAAAGGATAAGAGGAAAGTAGTTGCACTGTGACTGGGACGGAAACCATGCTGAGTGGGAGTAAGGCGGTTATACTGGAAGAGGTAGTTGAGTAGTTGTGAGTGGATATATTTTTCAAGAATCTTAGAGAGGTGAGATAGAATAGTGTTTATTGAGAAGAGTACCAGTTTCCAGAGGAGATGTATTTGGGTAGGGGCAGGGAGTTGAGCGGCAGCCTGGAGAGAGAATTTTGTTAACAGTAACAGAACTTGCGAGAGCTGGATTTGTTATTGATTTAGGCAAGGTTATAAAAGGACATTTTAGCATTATTGGGGTTTTTTTTGTAAGATTTCTGAGGTGTCTATAATTATGTAGAAGAGGTAATTGATCCAGGCTTTCCAAGCTCTGTCTCTTTTTAGCATAAGGGACTTAGTTTCTTTTGAGAGCCAGGGAGTATAATTGGATTTTATTCTAACCTTCCTACAGGGAGCAAGTGAGTTCAGGGTATTCAGGAAGATGCTATTGAATCTAGTAACTGCATCATTGAGAGGATTTGTTTAAGGATGGACCAGTCAATGGTGGCTAGAATAGAGTTGAATTGGACTATATTAAAATTAGAGAGTTTTCGGCAATCTCTATAAAGGTGGTTCTTGGGGGGCTAAGATGGTGTATCTAAGGACCAAGGTGGGGAGGTGGTCACTAAGTTGGTCTGGTAGGGTAGTGGCATTGTGGTAGTTCTGAGGGGAGTTGGTGAGTATCCAGTCAATTGTGGAACCAGAAGATGAGTTTTTATTGAGGCGGGTGGGTGAAGATATCAGTTGATGGAAACCATGTAGGTTGATGCTGAGTTGTGGAGAGTCAGTTTTAAGTTTAGATCACTCTAGGTTAACATCACCTAAGATGAGGGTTTCATAGGGAATATTGTGGGAAAACCAGGATAAGATATTCTCTAAAGTGGATGAATTGTTTCCAGGAGGGATATAGATGGCGGCAACAGCTATTTTTTTGTGAGGGTTAAGGTGGCAATTAATGATGATGAGTTCAGCTGGGTGAAAGTCAGAGATGGCTGTGGGGAAAGGTAAGAGACTGAGGCTATTGAAGTGGAGGATGGCTACACCACCCCCTTTTTTGGGAATCTGTCAGAGTGATAGACATTATAGTCTGGTGGGAGAATTTCATTGTTAGTGCTATGTGGCTTAAGCCAGGTTTCAGATAAGGAAAAAATGTGAGAGTTTGTATGCATTATCCAGCCATGGAAATTGGTGATCTTGTTGGATAGGCTTTGAATATTTAGAGAGTATATTGCCAGGTGCTTGGATATGGATGAGTTTAGGGTAAGTGGCTGGGTATGATGAGAGGTGTTTGGGGAAGGAAGGGAGGTAGAAGATAAAGGGGTGTTTGATTGAGGGGAGAGGGGAAGGGGCCAGGGTTGGGGTGGACATCCCCAGATATGAGTAACGTATTAGTGGGAAGAGGGCGTACAGTAGTACATAGATGTAGTTTGTGTAAATTGGGTTTAGATTTGTATGTTAGGAGGGTGGGTTTGCAATATAGACAGTTTGTAAAGAGAAGAGGTGAAGAGATTAAAAAGGGCTGGGGAGATTTGAAAGTAGGAAGGTGTAGAATGAGTGTCAAAGGTATTGGATGTAGGAGAGCATAAAAGAGAATAAGAAAGGTGTGAGTGCTAAGAGGTTAGAGCAGAGAGAAGATGTAGGAGTGAGGTGGTAATGGTAAGGTACTTCATTTTTGATGGAGGGTGTAGAGGTTATAGACAGGGTTTAATATTAGGAGAAGGAAGTGATGTATTTGGAGTCTGACAAGAAATAGTTTGACAGTGGATGTTGGGGAAAGATGTTATAGACAGGGTGTAATAGTAGGGGAAGGAAGTGATGTATTTGGAGTCTGACAAGAAGTAGTTTGTCAGTGGATGTTGGGGAAGGAAGGGGAGGGAGTGGATGGTATAAAAGAAATTGTAATGGAGTGGGTGGGAATGGGGTTAGGGTAGGGTAGCGGAGTAAGCTCAAGCTCAGTGAGGGTGAACGGAGCAGGCAGGGCCAGGTCAGCAGTGTGAAACACCACTGAAAATAACAATCATAAAGGAAGTAACTGTGAAAATTAGAGTTGAGGAGGTAAGAAGAGAGCAAGCCAGAGATGGAAATGTTGCAGATATAAATTTAAAAACAGGAGACAAAGGGTACAGAAGATGTACTAGGGGTTAAATTGCACTCTAGAATGTGGCTGGCAACATTAAACCTACATATACTGGAACTATTGAGAGTTAAAAGAACATTAAACTAAAAGTTATTGGTACTATTGTTAGTTAAAACAACAAGGAATATGGTAGACTGCTGGTGTTGTGCTGCCTCCTGGTGGCCAAAGTAATTTACTACAGCCAGAGAAACTAACCTGTGTGTGTCCTCACCTGCCCTTTAGTAATACTTTAAATGATAAGGAGCAGTACACTTTTTAAAAATCAGATAGTCTTAAAAACACATTCAAAGTGTGGATAAATTACAGTAGAAGGAACACCTACAGTTGAGCTAGAAAGCTGTGGTTTTTAGTTTGTTTTTTGAGCTGCTTTAGGCAGGTAACTTAGGCAGATTTATAACATTTTCACAAGGTATTTTGCTGGGCAAGTCTGTTGGGCAGGGGATGACCACAGAGTGTTTAACCCATTGGGAGAAGCTGCAAGACATAAGGGGCAAAACACATACAAAAGGTTATATCAAGAAAGTAAGAAAAGACATATGAGAGACCAGACCTAGAAAAACCCTAGAGAATCAGAAGGATAAGAGAGGTATAGTACAGACAAGAAATAACCAGTGCAGCAATAACAGTATTCCCAGATGAGTAAGCCCTGAAAGCAGAACAGATACTACTTTTTAAACAGCTAATGTAGCACTAAAAGTAAATGCAATAGTTTGTACAGGAAAAGCAACTTTTAGCAAACACAGTCAACTAAGCCCTGCAAGCAGAGCAGAAAACAATTCTTAAAAACTGTAATGTAGTGCTAGGAGTAAATGCAATAGTTTGTACAGATAAAGCAACTTTTAGCAAACACAGTCAACTAAGCCCTGTAAGCAGGGCAGAAAACAATTCTTAAAGACTGTAACGTAGCACTAGGAGTAGATGCAGTAGTTTGTACAGAAAAAGCAAGATGTAGCAAATACAGTTAACTCTGCACTGACAGTCAGTGCATAGTAGCAGTGTAAACAGCAATAAATAAAACAGTATGTCTTGCACAATACATTCTAAAGCCAGAGAGCACACAGGTATGGGGGAGTAGAAGCTTCCATGTGGACTGCACAGAAGCTAGCAACAATATTAAAGATGGCTCATAGGAAGGAAGGGAAAGTTAAAGAGTCTGGGGGAGGGGTTGGAAAGAAAAGAAAGTGAAAGAAACAGGGGGAGGGGTTGGACAGAGACTGGAGACATACCTCTCAACCTCTTAGAGCAAAAAATCTGGACAAACCCTAAAATGAGAAAGTTGATATAATAATAGATTTTGCATTAGCATGAATTTTCTGAAGGATGTGGAGTCTTAAACTCAAAAGTTTGTCATTATTTAATGACTTCAATCCTCAACTATTTGCCAGGAAAGTAGAGATTTTAAGAGGAACACACCAAAAATATGAGTAAAAAATCTGGACATTCTGCGAAAATCTGTACAGTTGAGAGGTAGGATTGGAGATGGATGTCACAGTGGCCTAGCTGGTTGGAACCAGTACTGACAGGACCAGGTCAGCAGTGTGAAACAGCACTGAAAATAACAATCAGAAAGAAAGCAACTGTGAAAGAGCTGATGAGGTAAGAAGAGAGCAAGCGAGAGATGGAAGTGTTGCAGATATAAATTTAAAAACAGGTATAGCATTTTATTTACAACTAAAAATTATTTTTCTTTAAAACACTGGACTGGTTGTAGCATTCTAATATTGGTAGCAGAGGATGGTTTGCCTTTATAAAATCACACTCATAGTTGATGAGCAAACCACATGAAAGCTGGTAAAATGAATTTGCTTACAATCCTGACTTGGATCACAGAACTAGGAAAGAGAAGGCAAGCATTGCAGTTATACTGCTGATTACTCGGAGAGGAAAATGCTTTGGAATGGAAATTTCAGCTGAGGATTTGAGAAAAGGTAAAGTATGTCCACTTTAATAGCAAGGCTTGAGGATATGTGTATGAAGGAAGAAAAGCTGTATGAAGCATCCTCGAATTTTGCTTGAAATACTAGAGACAGTGTAGTGTCAATGGCAGATTTCATGACTGATTTTGAGCAGAGATATAGTTGCATACACATATAAAATATTTTTATTAAAAGAAATGAGACCCAAAGTGCATTTTTGGGGAAAAGTATGAGGCATGGCTATGGACATTAATGTAAGAAAACGCATTGCATATTTTACAGAGCAGAAATGAAGAAGCAAGTTGGGCATGCGGAATAGCCTAGTGAGACTGGTATTGCCACATGCAACTACAGTAGGTAACTATGTCTCGAGATCCAAATGTACTGTATGCCACAGCACTTATAAGTGGACTAAGGACTATACAAACAAGGTGAAGGAAGTCAAGATAAATAAGGAAAATAAAAAAAAATCTGAAAATATAGAGAAATTCAGACTGACATTCACAAATGGTTATTTTCAGATGCAGATATTTTTTATGGTATGATCTTTTGGGTTAGCTACGACAACTACTACACGCATACCCGCAATCTGGGGAGATGGTACAAGTAATGATTACTATTAAATTAGTGAAGTAAGCAATTTGGTAGGAGTGAAGTGTCTAAGATACTGAAGTCAAATACACCTAGTAGTAGAGTTTCAGTGAAAAGTTGAACGTTTCATGAAAATTATCAGCATAAAATAAAAAAAAAAAATCAAATGTAATTTGAAAACAGAAGTGGTTCCATTGGAAATACTGATGTTGCTAAGTATGACATCTTTGCAAATGGCATAAGCAGTCTGGGGCATGGAGAATAACAAAACAGTGATACTTCAACAATAAACAGCTCTTGAATTAACCAGCTCTGGACATTACTGTGTTAACTTTCTAGGTAAAGACGTTAAAAATAGTTATTGTGAAAATGAAATTTGCACTGTTTCAGGGGACATGACTTCAGCGGAACTGAAAAGTTTTGAAAAACTGCACCTTTATGCTGGATGTGTTGACGATTGTGAGATGTGTCAGAAGTACGGCAAAGCTAAAGCGTGTCTCTTCCTAGCCTGCCTTTGTACTCTATGAGTACAATGAGACAATTGCTATGGATTTAGATGAACCTAAGCCTTGCACGTTGTGCCTTCATGGTATTGATCAGTGCTTGGTGCTGGAAGAATTATAAACATAAAGAAACCATAACGAATTGTACAGAAATGAGTTGTTGGAAAAGCAAATACAGTCTGCATTAGAAGCAAATTATTAACAGTGGCAGAGAATTTAACACTGCTGTAATTAGATTAATACAACTATGACCATGACTGCCTATAGTCATTGGAGCAATTGGCTCTTAGAAAGAGACAATCAGATCATTACAGTAATAATAACAGCCTGTAGTCAGTATGGCCAAGAAATGGCTCTAGATTGCGATCTGATGGCAAAGAATGCCACATATAATGTCTGTGATTATTGCTCACATATTTCAAATGTTGTAGTTGATGAAATATCTGCTTTAGAAGAGCTAAGGGAACAGGGTAATAGGGGACACATCTCAGCCCCCTGTGCGTCAAGGAAAGCAATCACTGAAGCTGAACATTGAGAGCTTGTAGAGCACTATAGGAACAACTTCATTCCATGAATGAAATGTTTGAAATTGATATCAAGTGTACTACAAGAGAGACGGCAACAGACTGGAAATAACCTGGTGTTATCACTGGACAGGATGGAGTTGTGGTATTAATGAGGCACTGCAGCACCCATGTAAGGATGTATCATTCCTGACTATTTGAAAGTAATTTAAGTTAAACATTTTTTATGTATATCTTTTTATGTATATGTTATGCTTTTCTTAATACCTGATCTTGGACTGTAGGTTGCAAATAGATAGGTAGTGTTTTTCGTAACTAGGATTTAATTTGATCTAATCAGTAGAAGTATGTGGGGGGTGGGTACTTGCTGTTCTAAAATGCCCTTTTATGACCCTGTTTATATTGCTTGCCATGAACAGGCTGGTTTAAAATTAAACAATATGTATATTTTCCACACCTACTTCTAAGTATATAAAAGCTGATATGTTTAACGTTGTTAAATTATTTCTATTTTTTTGTTACTGAGGATTGCTTGTTTGTGATGAATAAAGGCTTGTTGCTTTGGAACACTATCTGGGTTTCATGATTTTTTGGAAATTATTGTGACTGAGCTTATCATACTATGGTGGTGGTGGTGCTGCGGAAGCGTTGTCGCCTCAAAGTAAGATGTTGTCCTGTTCGATTCTCAGCTAGAGCGTCTTCTGTGTGGAGACATGCATGAATGGGCGTACCTTCATTGAAGGTTGTGCGTCAGGGCTGGCAACTCGGCGCGTAGATATCTACTGCCAATCATTAACAGACTGGAGTTCCACAGTGGCGACCCCTTACCGGGAAAAGCCAAAAGACACAGCATTGTGACTGAGCTTATCAACAAAGTTTTAAGACCTCTAATTTCAATGTTTTTTATTTTTCCCTCAACACTCATGGTGATGAGGTTGGAACTAGACTGATTCCTCTGCTAATTTCTTTTCCTATTTAAATACAAGAATAAAACTGAAGGCTAACAGGCTAAGTAAAATGATAAGGAAGAGGTAAGAGATTTAATGGAGATGATACTGCATAACTGAGAAAGTTGAAGATGAGATGGACAATCCTAGAGAAAGTTTAAACAAGACTGGAATGGCTAAAGTTAAACAACCACAGTTACTTTAGCAGAGTAGTAACTTCTGTCTCAAAAATGGCCAAGTCATGTGATTTGCTGAGAGAGATAGAGGTGTACAGCATACCACTGAAACCCTAAGGAGAGAGAGAGAGAGAGAGAGAGAGAGAGAGAGAGAGAGAGAGTTGACAAAGCTACAAGATGATTATAAAATGACAATGGTCTGGTGACTTGCACATGTAGACAGTGTTTATACTGAACCAGGAGCTGATCAGATACACTCTTCTGACTCCAATATGGAATATGACATACATCTTCTTCTAACTAAGTTTATGTCATTGAAAAATCATTAAAACAGGGTGAGATGATGTGGAATAATGATGTTGTGAAAGTTAAAAATACTGATGAAAATACATCTCCACTAGGTGAGTACGTACCTTCAAAAATATCTCAAAAAGAGTACCACCCACAGTATGGTTAGTGGCCAGAGAGTATAAAGACATTTCTGGGAAAGCGCTTCCAGAACAGTCACTAATGTGTGTCACAGTCTATTCATCTCCTTATGGTTATAATTTGTCAAAAGCAATGAAGAGTTCATGTCATGTATTAATCGGCATTCTTGTAAAGTATGGAACTTTCTTGTGCTCTTTATGTCTGCCCCTCACCACCGAGGCAAGATGGATGGGGCAACTGTGGAAGTGCATTTATAATCTGGCTGATGCATCACTTTACTGATATAAAAAAGTGAAATATGTCATTTTAAGATCAGGTGTGAGCATTTCATATGGAGATTCTAGAGAGTTCTACTGCATAGATGAGGAGTGGAACATCATTTGAGTAATTTGCCTACCATGTAGCTGACTCCCTATGAGTGCGTCAGAAAATGTTGCCACTTCTGTTATTCCGTGTGTGAAAGCCGACCTTCAGGTTGGTGGAGAACAGCATGATTACTTTTGTTATGTGAGTCTTTACTTTGGTGAATCTGTGTTTGTACAGTAAGAGTTGCACAAGATATATGCTGTCATAAAACTTTGAAGGGCAGTTTAACAGGATGTCCCTCTTTCAAGAACTGAAATGGACATAGTAAGGCCAAAAATAGGCAAAATTGTCTGGGTTGTCAGGCAATGTCGTGCTGGTGCCATCTTTGTCATCTCTTCCTTCATATTCAATACAGTACATACTTCTGTTCAGACTATGCATGAAGCAAACAAGACTGTTCACAAAAATCTTTCTGCAAAAATAGTTTTGACATTTCAACCCATGGGAAAGGAAGGGATACTTCTTTAATACTATCTGTTTTCAGGGGATATTTAATTTGGAAACCTGCTTGATGGTGACATTCAGTGATGGCATTTAATTTGCCTTGATTGGGGAGCAAGAAGAATTCTCACCTCTGTGTTGGCAGAGGTGAAATAGAAGGACTATACTAGTATATTCAGAAAATAAACTCTTGCCATGTCAGATAGCCTTGATAGTGCACTCTTCTTGAATACTCCCCTCTCCAAACTCACACTTATTAACTTTTGACATATCATTCTCCATACAATCTGGTGTACAGATGGCTATTTTTGGTTCATAGGTTCATAGGTAGGTACTAGGCTATTGGCCCTAGGGCCTATATAAGCCTAGCCAAACAGTACCCTGGCTTTCACCACCCAAGAAAATTATTTTCCTGTGCCCCTGTCAAGCAGAGCCACAGAAGTGATCCCCGGGGTGAATTTCCTATCTCCCATCCAATCATCAAGATTTTTCTTGAACAGTGCTAATGAGGAGCTTTGTTTGATACAGATAGGTAGTTTGTTCAAGAGTATGGGAAGTCTCTGGGACAGGATTCTATCCCTCCAGCATGTTCTGTTTATTGTGGTGACAAGGTTTTGGTCCCTAGAGTATGTAGTTCGGAGGGATTGGGATTTCATTACGTGGAGCATGTCCAACAGCTCTGGGTTTGACATAGCTTTGTATGTTAGGCAGAGATCACCTCTGAGTAGACGATATGTGACAGAGTAAAGCTGGAGTTTTTGAGACGGTCTGCGTAGCGCATCTGTTTGAGGCCAGTAATCGTCTTTGTGAGGTATTTCTGTGGCCTTTCCAGTTGTTGTAGATGTCTTGTGAGGTGCATACCAAAAGGGGCATTGTACTCTATAATGTGTCTAATGAGTGATGAGTAGAGGGGAACAATGACCTCTTTTTTCCTGGATGAGAAACCTTTTGTGATGAGGTGTGCCATGTAGAAGGATTTCCTGACTACTGTGGTGATATGATTATCACAGGAGAGACTAATGACCACCTGTGTCCCAAGGTCTCTTATCACACTTTCGGTGTTAAGTAGACTACCGCCTATGTGGTAGTTCATGGGTACAGAGTTTTTACCAAAAGGGATGACAATGCACTTTTTGGCATTGAGCTTGAGGCCATGGCTTTGACACCAGGCATCTGTCTCAGTGAGGCCCTTTTGTAGGATGTCCACATTGTTAGATTATTTTATTTTATTTATTTATTTTACATTTGTTGACCGGGCTAATCCAACTGGATATATGTCCATTTTCAGTAGAGGCCCGGGGAGATAAGCTCCAAAATAAAAATATATTATTAAAAAAATTAATTTGAGAGTTACAAAGGATAACTTTTAGCACATTGAAACATTTCTTTTCAATATGACAAAGTACAAATTAAAAACATGACAAAAGAGTTAATTTCCTATTCCAGTCTAGAGTAGGAAATATCATCTGGTTAACGCTCTTCCTAAGTAATTTGTGGCTGATTACTTAGCTTGTATTTTGATATTATAGCTCCTAGTTTGCAGTCATCTGCGAACTTTGTTAGCCAAAGACCTTCTGTGTTAGCCTGTACTTCAGAGAAGTAGATACCAAACAGGAGAGGACCTAGGACTGAATTCTGTGGTACTCCACTTGTCACTGGTCTGAAGTTGGATTTAGAGTCTGCTACTTTCACAGTGTGGGTTCTGTCAGTGAGCCATTTGGCAACCCATCTTGTGACATAGGGATTTATACCTAGTTTAGTGAGTTTGTCTATAATTCCAGAGTGGGGGGTGGAGTTGAAAGCCTTGGTGAGATCTAGATAGGCTGTGTGTACCACCTTACCCTCATCTACGGCTTTGGTGACCGCTTCAAAGAAGTCTATCAGGTTTAGGAGATGTGATCTGCCTTTTACAAACCCGAACTGGGTAGGGTCCAGAGTTTGGAGATTACCAATGTCATTGTTTATAAGTTCCATAATGATACGCTCCATAGCCTTGCAAACCAGGCTCATCAGGCTAATGGGGCGGTAGTTCCTGGGGTCCGTGGTGGCTCCCCCTTTGTGGAGTGGGATAACAGTTGCTGTGCGCCATTCAGTGGGCACAAAGCCTGAGGTGAGGCTATGATTGAACATGGTACTTAGGTGGGGTGCCAGTTCGTTCTGTAGTTCATGTAGAACGCAGCCTGGGATGTTGTCAGGTCTCATGGATGCTGTGTTCTTGGCTTTGGAGAGTGTGTTTTTTACCTGTGCAGCCGTGATTACAGGTACTTTGCATTCTTCCAGTATACAGATGGGCCCTTTAGGGGAGGCATTTACTTCCACAAAGCATGTTGCAAAAAAAAAAATACCTGGAGGTGAGTGTAAAATAGAGTTCACTGAAACTTGGAAAATTCAAAGTGTCCTATGATCATCTATTAAAAAGCGACTGTCTGATTGTCTCACTAAAAAGGGACAGCCACCGTTATGCTTCTAAAGGTCCTTTGGGAAGATACATAACTTATTAAATGGCAGTTTAAAATGTTAACTGCTTACTTATTTAAAGAGAAAAGAAAAGATTGTTAAGTCTGTTGCTATTTCTTCTCTTTGAGGTTGTGACCAGGTCTTGCAATGCTGTGGCTGCATTTATTTAATGCAGCTTCAGTTTGTCCTGTCATATTCTATCAAATATGCTGTGGTATTGTTGCTTCAGCTCAAAGTTTCCTTATGAAAAGAAAAGAAATTCTGTTTATTAAAAAAAAAAAAAAAAAACATTTCCTGGTAGCATCATGCCAATGCATCATCTATGGAAACCTTAGCAGATCTATTGTTAACATAGTCAGTGAATGAGTAATATATTCCATATCACTGAGAAATTCCAGAGCTCCTCAGTTATTTCAGACACTTTCGACAGAAAACAAACAATCCTTGTAAATGAAATTTTTGTTCAAGCCATCATTAGATGAAAAGGGCTGTTAAAAAAACAAGCATAAATGCACCTCAGAGCATACATAAAGCCAGTGCTTCTTGAAAAAGCTGAAGAGTAAGGCAACATGTAAGAAAAGGAATGAAAAACTGATGTGGATGGAGTGGCTAGCCTGACATGGATGGAAAATGGAGGGAGCAGAGAAGGATGTGTGTGCATGTGGGGGTGAAACAGTAGACACTGGGGGTACCATGGTGCTCTTTTCTTAAAGTACCATTTCATCTAAGGCCATCCCTGTACATAGGGGTGCTTTAATGTAACATCATTGCAACTAAATGCCAGTCTCTGTCCACATCCCTTGTTGAAAGAGGCAGCATAGTGTACTACACAGGCCTGTCATTACAGTTCAGTCTCTGCTTACTGTGCCTAAAACTATGTAGCATGTACTAAAATGATACTTAGAAGGTCTGGCTGTGACAGTGTGATACTTAGACTGAAAGTGTCCATGGGATCCTGAACTTGAGACTTGCAGGGGGTTCCCAAAATGCTAACATTGGCCCTGCCACCACCAAATGAGGTGTTCCAAAGACCCTGTCTCTACAGGGAAACAGATAGCATGGAGGCAACCCAGAGAAAGGTCACTAAAGTGATTCAGGGCTTGTAACAAAAGCCATAAAAGAGGTACTAGCCAAGTTCTTAGGCTGTGTGATTGAACTTCTGCTTGGGAGTTCACTGTCACAGATTCCAAAATGGAAATGGGTCATTCCAGGATAGCAAGAGAGTTATTTATACTCTGTTGTTGTAAATGGTCTGTCTTACGGCTTTCAGTATAATAAACAGATCATTCAAAAAAAATTTGTCTAATTGTCTGCTGCTGTTTTGTCTTAATACTTCTATGCCTGAAATAGTTTTACTTTCCCTTCTTAAAAAAGAAACACCAAGAAAGCAGGACAAAAATGCTTTCTGATCAGTAAAATAGTGACAGTTTGGTCTATTATTTCAGGTTCACAATGTTACCAGAAATTACCTCATATTTCCCCTAGTAGAGCTAAGCAAAGACACATTTCCTTTTCAGTCTGGCAGGTGGCCAGAGGACTAAGGCTATAGGGTGCTAATGAACAGGTACAGTTTAATTCCCTTAACCTTCATTTGCCTATTGTGTGACCTTGAAAGAGTCACTTGACAAGACAGTGCTTTGGGGCGACTGGGATTTTTGGCTAGACATCTTAAAAGTCTGCTGGACTACCTATGAATCTATGTGAAGGACCTATAAAAGAAGGGTCTTAAGGAATGTAAAATTAGCATGAAACAGGACAACAAAATGAAACGAGGTACAGTTTGCTTTATCTATACCTGGGTTTGTGTCACAGAGGGTTAAAGTCCTAACTATGACCAAGAAAACCTGTGTTGACTTAGGAGTAGGTATGTGAGGTCACATGCATGAGACCCCAGCAAAGCAGTTATTGTGGAAGTCACAAAGGCCTACCAGGTAGGAGTTAGGTAGGGGAGAAGGTCTACATAATTAACAAATCGGCCCACTCCCTGACAACTTACTCTCAGCTATAAAGGGACTGGGATCTTGTCCAGTCAAAATGATTGGGTCTTGTAGAGCTCTCACCTTTCCCAGGAAATGACTAGATCATAGGGATCTCATCAAGTCAGGGAAATGATTGGGTCATATAGGGCTCTCACCTTGCCCAGGGAAGTATGGATCATAGGGATCTCATCAAGTCAGGGAAATGATTGGGTCATATAGGGCCCCCTACCTTGCCCATGGAATGAATGGGTTATAGGGATTTCGCACTCCCAAGGGAAATAAATGGGTCATAGGGATATCACCCTGCAAAGGGAATAAATGGTTAATAGGATAGTCCTCCTCTCAGTGGAATGAATCTGTCATAGAGATCTCACCCTGCCCGGAGAATAAATGGGTTATTGAGTGCTTACCCTGCAAGGGGAATGAATAGACCTGGCTCTTGATTCTTAGAAGGAACCAGAAAGTTAACTGGGTGCAGAAAGGGAGACTGCTGAGTGGATAATATACATAAAAAAATAACTTTATCTATAATTATATATACTTAGGAGGAAAGCATTATGTTAACAGACAACGATAAAACATTAAGGTATTTTGATGTATTTGACAAACTCCAAAAGTGTATCATTTTTTTGACAGTTGAATCATTTGTGAAAGGTCAAAACAACTGAAATGCAGTCAGAGGCAGCATTTATCACAAAATGGTGTATATCTGCAATATTCTGATGTGCTGTGTTCACCATGCTTTAATTCTAAAATAAATGATGTGCTGGCTTAAAGCAGTTCTCGTGAAGATAATGTTTTGTAAATAGGAAGTCTCTTAAGATTTAAAATAGATTATTTCAATAATAATTTTAGGATATTAATATATTTTGTGACTACTTTTGGTAATTTTACAACCACTATACATAAGAAGGCAGCCAATAGGAATGGCTAGCTGCACAGAAGAGTTATGTAATCCCTGTGTATTTATAGAACGTCGTCAAAGGAGATATGTTAAGGGTCAGAGTTGTCACATTAAACTACAGATAATGGCACTTTCATTACAGTACTAAATGTCATGTCCAATGACTTTATTTGCCAGATGCTATAAATCAGAAGTTGAACAATTTGACTGATCTGGTCCTGCAAGACAGGGCAGGAAAAGTAGTGTTAAGCTTTAGTTTTAGGAGTTCCTAGTCCTGCATCAAACATCTGTCACAGAAATTCAACCGCATTTCCTTTTTACCTTTACTAGCAGCATTAGTTTCGTCTGTCATATTTTCAGAATGCAATTTAACACCTTTTGAGGACATTGAACCTGTTGTAGGGGAAGTGCCGAAATTTATTTAAAGAAATCTACCAGTCTGAGGCTGCAACTTTGCTGTAGATGTATCACTGTGATGAACCTATGAAATAGCAGTGTGTGTGTGTGTGTGTGTGTGTGTGTGTGTGTGTGTGTGTGTGTGTGTGTGTGTGTGTGTGTGTGCCTCAGTGTGTCAAATGCACTAACTGTGTGTATATCATTACTATAACTGTTTTCAACATATCACCACAATCAAGGCATTTTATTTATTTTTTATGTCAAGAGCAACTATGTGAATATAGTATATTTTACAATAATTCCCAACTGGATGTGGGTGTGTTTGATAATGGGGTGAAGCCTGTATGTGTGTCACTGTTGCTGGACCAACAAGAACTTCCAAACAAATAGATGCTTTGCTTATTCTTTCAACTATAAAACCCTTAGCATGGTAACCACGATCAAATTAAAAGCACTGCAACACGTAAATACAGAGAGATTCCTCTGTCTAGACACTGCCGGAATCATAATGGTGAAAGGATAATATTAGCTGTCATTTTCCAGCCCAACACCAGCTCCTGCATTCTCCTCAGTTTTACTTCATCATTAATAAAGATATTGATGAGGTTGCTTCCATCTGCCACAGGAATTATGATCTCTATTGAAAAAAGAGCTCATGACCATTTTCAATCAAATCTCATCTTTTTCATTGTAGACATCATCTAAAAGCATTAAACAAAGCTTTCTGAAATACCATAAGAGAGAGCAAAACCAGTTAGTATCTTAGAGTAGCCAGAAATACCAAGATGGCCTCTTTCAGTTGCAGACCTGAACGTAACCCCAATGATATATCACAGTCCAAAACAGAAGCCATAGCTAATACCCTGGCTGACAAATTTAGCTCTAAATTTACACCTCTCACACATCCCATTGTCCCCTCCAATTTTTCCACTCACTATCCCACTTGAAATCACTGCAGATCAAGTCATACCAACACTTTACAAATCCAGTAACACTGCTAACATGGGTCATGACAATATTACAGTATATCTACCTGCAAGTAGCAAGTGCCACATAGTCCAATCCTTTCTAAATTTCTAACCTTAGTCTCTTCATAGGCTGAAGTGTGGAAAACCGCCACAGATGTACTATTCCACAAAGGTGATCCCACTGCTCACCCTGACTGACTGCTGACATCATTTTTAAAGCCATGGAATATATCATTAGTGAATTAATTAGTAATGACATAGGTACCCTGCAAACCTTTCAATACAAGCAAACTGAACTGCCTTTTTCATTTTCATTTTTATTCAGTTTTGAGTGTTTTTTCTGTTTCTTTTGGAAACTTGGTTTGTGAAAGTTGGATCATGTCTACTCAAGTGTGCTGATTTCCTTGGAAAGGCCATGGAATTCTTTGGTAACTTACAGATTATTCATACTACCTACCTACCTTGGGTTTTCCAAGACTTCTGACACCATTCCCCATGTGAGTGCCATAGACTGACATTCTATTTTCACTAGTAATGCTTACATTGTCCAATAGATGGCACATTTTCTGACAGTGTTAAGGTAAGTGGAATCTCTCATAGATGCAAGGGTGTCACTAGCAGTATTCCATAGGGCTCAGTCTTGGGTCTTGTCTTATCTGACATTTATTTCTGACAAGTGAAATAGGTCATCCAAGGTTTCTGACTGACTACATTTGTGGATGACAACAAATTAAGTCCAGTTGTCAATTCCTCCTTTGATATCCATATTGTTCAGCAAAGCCTGGATCAGACCAACAACTGGTGAGTTTGCTGGAGGCTTACCTTAAATATCAAGAATTTTTACATATATAAAAACAAATGGAAGTCAAGCCTAGTTACCTTTGTCAATGCCTCTGGATGATCTACTTTTCACTTTGCTAGCATCAGCTCTGAAAAACTGACTCTGTTATTAGTAGCTGGGTTCTTGTGGATAAAATGAGTTCCGTTTTAATCACAGTATCTTGGCAGTACTTAGGAAGTCATTTTGCCTCACGTAGCTTATGTGTTAGGGTATCTCATATAAGTCTAATGATGTCTTTGTCCCTCTGTGTTTCTCCTTTATTACAATCATCATTGAACAGAGTACCCCATTTGAAATGCACCTACCTAAGTACCTTGTACAACTTGAAAGGCTCCAATGACTCCTAACTAAGCAATCTCTGTTTTAAGTCACTTAAGCTACCCTGACAGGTTAAAATTCCTCTCCATCTCCTCTATCTCATAATTATCAAGAGAGGTGACCTTTTCTTAACCTTTCATTGTATGAAAGACCCATCTACCTAGAACAGTCTAACAAGCACCTGATCCAAAGACCTGTCACCTAAACCTCTGTTGTGAGATCAGTTCCCTGCTAGTAGAAAAGATATGTTAAAATGCCTTTCCCCACCTTTGGTATAGAATCCTTCTGCACCTCATGCTGAATGCCTCCACATTATCTTCAAAGCTAACCTCAAGAATACAATGGGTAACTGAAAATTAATGACTGATATTAGTGCGGATGATCTTCTCTCCAGAAGAAACTAGCCTATTCTTGCCATTGCAAGGGTTATGCGGCCCAGCTTCTTGATGGCTTTCCAGCCATAATCTTAGTGCTAAACTTTGCACCTTTAATCTCGGTTCTACCCTCTATACCATTTCACAAAGTTACCCAACTTTGGAACCAAAAAAATTGCATCCAGATGTATAGTGATTATGTATATTAGGCATGTAGTCGTACATATATTGTCTCCTATGTAGCTTTCAGGTGTGTCAGCTATTTAAGTAACAAACTGAAGTACAATGCATATCATATAAATAACTTAAGTCTACACTTTAATGCGTTGACTCTTTCCTTTGCAAGATGCAAAATGCATTTTATACTTAAAGTCTTAGACTATAAACGTCTGGTGTATTATTGACTAATTCATTTCAATGTCATATTTGTATGCATTTAAAATGCCAATCTGTATGCAGCCAAGTATACCATTATATAACATGGGATGTTTTATACAAGTTGTTGTAATTGCCTTTCTGTGGACCAGATCACCAGGCTGGTTACCAGAGAAAAAAATAACTAAATAAGTCAAGGGCAAAGCACACAGGCAAAACACAGTCATAAAACTCAGTAAGCTAAAACATAACATTAGTAGCAATTAAAAATCAGAAGACAGAATACATTGTATTAAGGCACTTCCAGGTACTCTTCTATGCACAGAGCAGCCATTTGCACAGATATGCTTTTTGGAAGAAAAATGATCAGTTGGTTGCCAGAACCATGGCCTAAATGTGAAAAAATAAGTTATCATACCCCTTTGGGAAGTCAAATAGCCCTGCAAATTACAACATCAATAGCACACCCCTAAGAGTAGACTCCCACATGAAAGATCTAGGTATACAGATAGACAGTAGCCTGAACTTTGATCGCCATGTGTCCACAGTGGTGAGGAAGTCCTTCTATGTGGCACAACTTATAAGTAAAGGTATGGCATCCAGAGCCAAGGAAATTATTGTCCCACTGTACTCAGCCCTAATTAGACCAATAATCAAGTACAATGCACCATTTGGCATGTACTTGATGGCACTTATATCAGCTGGAGCGACAGCAGAGGTTCCTCACAAAGAAAATACATGCTGTAAACATGCCCCATGCAGCTACACTAAAAGCCATATCCCTTTGTTCTGTCTCCTGCTAACTATTATGGGGTGACCTACGCCTGACCTACAAGGCACTCATAAATCCAGTCCAGATGGAGCTGTTACCCATCTACAAGTCAAACTGCATGAGGATCATCTGATCTAAGGATCTAAACTTAGTCAGGGACTCAAAAACATCACGCTGGAGAGACAGATATATGTCTCAAAGATCGCCCCTTCTTTGAAACAGGCTTCCTATTCACTTTAAGCAGAGCCCTTCCTTGGCCTTCTTTAGCTACAATTTGGATCAATGGATGTGAAATTGCAAGGAAGTGCCAATGTCTGTCATGGACAAGGACACAAAGTGTCCTTGAAGATAAAAAAATAAGTCTGCTTGCACATTTCCTTTGTTTCCAGTTCAGGGAATGAAATACATGGTCAAATAGGAATACTTTTTGCAAGCAAAACATCCTCATAGATACAAAATTTAATGTAAATGTACATTTCCATTGTGTGGAGTTGAGGAGGTGGAACCACATAAATGACCACCAGTAAGCTAAACTGTATTCTGATGATTTAGCATAGGTTCATAGGTGTGTACTAGGCTAATGACCCTAGAGCCTTTACAAGCCTAGCCCATAACTAATTAACACGCAGGTGCCACTTTATATCACATGGCTACTTAGGCAACCTGCCTTTTAATAGCTAGCCTTGTCTATCTTACCATCTCCCTCTGTCCCTAATATTTCTTGCAAATGTTCCCCTCTGACCTGTGTTTATCCACTAATGCTCTGCACTGATCTTCTGCTTTATATGTCAGTAAAGCTGTGCCCACTTCTAATCTCTACAACTGCTATCACTATTACAAGTCCTTATCTGTACCACAGTATTTCGCTCCTTATCCAGTTTTCTGAGAATTTACACAACAATGGTATAAATCAGAAACCACAGCTTTCCACTGCTTTTGTTCCTCTGCTAGAAATCCAGTACTTCATATACATATACCTTGACAGTTTGCGCAGTGTGCGTTTCCAGTCTTTCATTCTTCCAGTCTGCTTTATTCCTTACAGCACTCATTCATGCTTTGTATACAAGTACCTTTATGCAGTAACCTCTGTGACTTGTTATACTGCACTTTCCCAGTCGTCATCACAACCTATCTTTTGAAAATGAACACATCGAACTACATCTAATGCATATCATTTTCCCCAACTTCAGGTAATTAAACAGGTCAGCTCACGTTTATATTTCCCTGCTCTTGTTGCCAGTCTCCAAACATAGTCTATTATCTATACTCCGTTAGTGTGTGTCCTCAGTACTGCCTTAATCATCTTTATAATTCTTTCTTTTTTTTCGTATCTTCTTTATAGTATTACCCTTGTACCTTTGGTCTTGTTACTACTACCTTAGTTATACTATCTTACATATGCCAGAGTACATATAAACCAGCTACATAAACTTACCTGTCTTTATAAACCTGCAGTTTGTTATGCCACCTTAGAATTAATCATCGTATCATATAGTCCTTTATTGATCTTTGTAAATATTTAGCTCTTTGTTCTTTGCCTACTGTGTTCATTTTTTCTCATGTAATGAAACATAAGCCTAACTATAAGGGTGTTTTTTTTTTTTGTCTTATATTCTTATGTACCTTGTTTGCTATATAACTAATGTGGAGCTTTTCTCCCCGGGCCTCTACTGAAAATGGACATATACCCAGTTAGACTAGCCCAGTCAACAAATGTAAAATAAAATAAATAAATAAATAAATCTTAAAGTGATTTATTTTCCCTTTTTCAAACCTTAAAAGTGCTTAGTTTAAGGGTGTTATACATAAAGTAATTATAATTTAAATAGTACTATCACCGGCTTCTACAGAACTGTTCTTCTGCAGTTTATCTGCACAGCTATTCTGGCTTTTTGTGAAATGTTTTTATTTTTTCTATGACATCATATATGCTGGGAGAATAGTTTAATATCAGATTTGTATTATTTTATGAAAATAATTAGGTAGGCCAATGATTCTACCAATTAGAACTATAAACGATGTTAAACCTAGGTAGCGACTACTGTCATTATTTTTATATGTGTGTGTGTGTGTATGTGTGTGTGTGTGTGTGTGTGTGTGTGTGTGTGTGTGTGTGTGTGTGTGTGTGTGTGTGTGTGTGTGTGTGTGTGTGTGTGTGTGTGTGTGTGTGTGTGTGTGTGTGTGTGTATGTGTGTGCACGCGCGTGTGTGATCACTCATAAATGACTAGCTTCACATTTTATCTAAAAACAGCTTGCAACTAGAATTCTGAGTCTGAACAAAAGCACTAAATATGATATTCATGCAAGACTTTTTAAAACAATGTTTTACAAAAAAAAAAAAAACGCACAAAAGTGTTTTTCTGTATATCCTGTAAGGGTATACTCATCTTAACAGCAGACTTTTTATACTCCAGAGATGAATATAATTGATAGTGTTTTCAAACTATATCTTTGGAAGTTCTGGTACAGATACATTCCTAAAGCGAATGCACCAAGGTAGTATCTACAGGCTGACATGATTTAATATGCATGTACAGTGAAGGAGTCAGTCTGGGATGGTCAGAGCTGGAGTTATTAGGGAGTGTTTCCAAATTTATGTAGGTATGACACATTTTCCATACAGGCATCGATAATGCCAAAATTGGGTATGACACTATCATGCTAGGAATGTATATGTAAGGAATGGGTCTTAGTAAAACAGTGACCTTAAAATATGGCTTGTTATGTGAAGGCATTCTGATATTTAAATGTTGTTTGGTAAAGCAGTTCTGAATGTTAACAATGTTGTCATATCTGTAATTAGTACTGTAAGAGTTGTGTAACCTTTAGGCAAACAAACAGTGCTATACTAAACACGACATTTAAACACTCAGTTCTGCCACTAATACTTGCCATCTAACATGTATTTTTGTAGACCAATATTGTTGTTTTGAAATATTGTGAAATATTGTACACATAGTTTGCACAGATTGCATAATATCTCAAAACAGCAGTGTGCAACCTGCTCTTGTCTTAGTACTTTCGAAAGTTCCTGGTCATATAAATAATTGTAATGGTTACAGAGATAAAACCATTTGCTTAAGTATAACACTGGTCATTCCTGATAAATACAGTATGATTTTCTTTAATAAATCTACAACATAAAATTAGCAGCACCAGACAAGTCTTTTGGTATTAACAGCTCTGTGTAATATATTGTACAACAAACTTTGATACTTAACATTTTTTGTAACATGCATCATTTGTGAGATATTGCAAAACATATGAGATAATTTTAATAGAAGACTTTGTGAAGCGAGGAGATTAACTAGCCTCCTGTTTGCTTAGGACTTAGTGAATTACAATGCTATATAAAAGATGGGTACTAACAAAAATGAACAAAAATAAAAGGATGTTATTGCAA